>NC_091963.1:112406167-112706167 GCF_031021105.1 Erythrolamprus reginae
TTCTATTATGAAGAATTCAGTTCCCCTTTTCCTTGTTGCATTACAATTGCATCTATAAAAATCTAGTCAACAAGAACAAATTTATGTTGCTTAGATTTTTATCACAGCTTTTTTCTTATACAAACACACAAGGTGACAAACTTACCAATACTCCATTTTCCCCTTATTTTCCCCACAAGTCTATGAGATGAATTTTACCGAGAGAGAATGATTGGATCAAAAGTTGTCCAGCCTGTTTTTTCATGCCTAAAGCAAGAATAGTTAGACTCTTAGGTTCTAGCCAACACCTTAACTACTACAGCAAAGTCTCATTTTCTTGTAGAAGGTGGAATTTTAGAAACTTGTCAATTGTGTGTGTGTGAGAGAGAAGCTATTCAGATTTTGGATATCTCAACCTCACTTTTAAAAAAATGTATTGCATCAAAATAGAAGAAGCAGTAGGAATGGATGAAAGAAGATAGACCAGCCTTATTTCAAGGAAGAGGAAATTGGTACTTGAGATTGAAAGGGATTGCTAAATACACACTTCGTTTTTACTTCCACCCTTGTAGGCTTTTGAGGAGAAACATCTCACCTCCCTTAATCCCATTAAGCAATTCTCTGCATGGTTTGAAGAGGCCATGAAGTGTCCATCTATTGGAGAAGTCAATGCTATGTGTTTAGCCACTTGTACCAAGTAAGGTTTGCATCCGCATGGCTTATCTTTCTGCTGCTTTGTTATCTATATCTGTGTTTTATCTTTCTTTCTGTTTTCTGATTTTTTATCTCTTCTCAGGGAGGGGAGACCTTCTGCGAGGATGCTGCTTTTGAAAGGATTTAATCCGGAAGGCTTTGTTTTCTTTACCAACCATGAGAGCCGAAAAGGAAGGGAACTGGTGAGAGTTGCCTTATGAAAAATAATTATTGGAGAAAGACTGAAGCTCATAAGCTGAATGTCTTATGTTTGAAAATGATCTATACATTGGGGACAGGAAGACAGCATGAGGAAGGGAAGCAACAAATTAGTAAAAATTTTGTTCTGTATGACTGTAACTTGTTGCTTATATCCTAAGATTTTTATTAATATTGCTTCTTCATTGCTTATTTGACCCCTATGACAATCATTAAGGGTCGTACCACATGGTTCTTGACAAATGTATATTTTATTTTATGTACGCTGAGAGCATATGCACCAAGACAAATTCCTTGTGTGTCCAATCACACTTGGCCAATAAAATTCTATTCTATTCTATTCTAGTTATTATATGCAGTTCAAGGAAAGATGAGAACTTTGCTTATTTTGCCTATCTCTGCTTTTGTTAGCCATGACCCCCCAGAGATTCATACCACCCCCACTCTCCCTGTCTTCTGAAAGGCCTTGAAAACAAACTTATGTTGGCAGGCAAGAACTGTTGAGCAAGAACTCTTCGCTCCAGCCAGTAGTATGAATGAGTGATGACTGCATGCTGCTTATATTGGATTTTAATTTTGTACATGTTTTTATTCTATTTATTGGGGTACAGTATTTTAACTTTGTAAATATTTTACTGCTGTAAGCTGCCCTGAGTCCGCTATAAATTTGTGGCCTATAACAGTGTTTCCCAACCTTGGCAACTTGAGGATACTTGAACTTCAACTCCCAGAATTCCCCAGCCAGCATTTGCTGGCTGGGGAATTCTGGGAGTTGAAGTCCAAATATCTTCAAGTTGCCAAGGTTGGGAAACACTGGCCTATAAATTCAATGAATGAATGAATGAATGATTGACTGACTGACTGACTCCATGAAGGCACTATAGAACATGAATGTTCAACCTTTTGGCTTGCCTGGGCCACATTGAATGAAGAACTACCTTGGACCGCATATAAATTATATAATATAATTTATGTATATAAATCACGAGAATGGCATGGTGACCTAGTGGTGGAGATATTCATCTCCCACTCAAAAGGCTGAGAGTTCAATCCTAGGTAAGAGCAGATATTTCTCTCCTAGGACACAAATTTAATTTAATTTAATTTATTAGATTTGTATGCCGCCCCTCTCCGAAGACTCGGGGTGGCTCACAACATAACAGCAATACAATATAAATACAAATCTAATGTTAAAAACTTTAAATAACTAATTTAAAATACATTCAATTATCTTCTCCGTCTCACTTTTAGAGATTTCAGAGGTGTCTTTTATTCAAAGGACAATAATAGTTTCCACTCCCAATTGTTTTATATTCCTCTTTCTCATTATTTATAGGATTCCAACCCATTTGCTTCAATGGTCTTCTATTGGGAGCCTCTCAATCGCCAGGTAAAATGAGTATTCTTTTATTTTAATATAGGTAGCGGGGGAGAGAGAAGAACTTGTTACTCCATTTGTTTTTGCTCACAAGGAAATTGAAAGGGAAAGAGGATTTGGACTATTACAAAATATGGGATCAATTTTATAAGTGGTTAAAAGAAAGAAATGATAAATGAAGCAAAACTATACAGGGATATTTTTAAGAGTTTAATAGTAGAAGAAATCATATTTATAGTACAGATAAAGAAGAAGCAATCATATCATTAACAAAACAATGTACATATCTCCAAGAAGAACTTCGGACAGAAATGGAGTTGTAAATAAATCATGCTTTTTGTATGTTTGTTTATGTTGTGTGTGTACTAATTAATTAAAAATAAATAAATAAATAAACCTGGTAGTCACACTTGAACTTTCTGGAGGCTAAGACTTCAAGAAAGGTTATCGCAGATTGTCCTTTCAAATTTACCTTTGTATAAAGGTAAATTTGTATAAAGTGAAGACTTCAGCAGATGATTAAACCTTGCTGCAGCCAATGTTTGTTTCCCTCTGATTTATTCAGTGTGAAAAGTTGACTCCTAATCTTATTAGAGAATTGCATTTGTGTTTTCAGACTTAGAGATTGTTCTGCCGGTGTGTTTCAACCGCCCGTAATTACAGGGTAATTAGTCCAGGAAGACACACATCACACAATAAAAGGAAAACACAAAAGTTTTTATAAACAGAAAAACAGAAACAGCTCCCTTTTTAAATGTCAAAGGAATTTTCTGGTACACACAAGGCACAGGTTAAATGCAGTCCAATTGCTCACCCAATAACTGGGAAATTGAGTCAATTCCAGAGAGTTTCAAGTCCAGAGAGTCCACACACAATCTTGAACAGCACAAAAACCACGATCTTGACGAAACAATGAATCAGATAAACTGCCATGAGGCTCAAACACTTGGTTGCACTTTTATCTGTAGCACTAATTACAGCAGCCCCACCCAAACACAGATGGCCTCATTTTCTCTTGTAATAATCCTTCAGTTGTTGTCTCCTAAGCATCACTCTACGCATGCGTGGATGTGTCATTAATTCTTGTTCAGAATCCAGGGATGATACAGATGATTGATCTCCTGGGCTGTCTGCCAAACTCCCCTCTTCCCTGTCACTCACGCTTCCTTGGTCAGAGGAGGCTTCGTCGGCAGATTCCATCGGGAGCAAAACAGGCCTGCGGCATGTGGATGTTTCCCCCACGTCCACCTGCACATCCTTTGGGGCAGGAGCTGGGCCAGAGCTAACCACAACAGAGGTGATGATTCTGAAGTACTTCAGATTGTTTCAGAATTTCTTAGCTTAGCAATAGCACTTAGACTTATACCGCTTCACAGTGATTTACAGCCCTCTCTAAGCGGTTTACAGAGTCAGCGTATCACCTCCAACAATTCCGGGTCCTCATTTTACCCTCCTCGGAAGGATGGAAGCCTGAGTCAGCCTTGAGCCTGGTGAGATTTGAACTGGTGAACAGAAGCAGCTCGCAGTACTGCACTCTAACCACTGCACCACCAAGGCTTGGTGCCAGTGAAACTATCATTTAAGAAAAATGCTGAGAAGAAACATCTTCCTACTCTTCTTGATCTGACTGGGAGATTCTGAAAATAAAGTAATGATTTTACTGATTGGATCTAATGTTGGTCTTCAGAAAGTGTATAGGACCAAAGGACTTTATTTTATCTTCCTTTGGCCTGTAAACAGCAAGCCAAGAAATAGCCCTCTGGAATCAACTCCCCCTGGAGATTCGAATTGCCTCCACAATTCCCGTCTTCCGCAAGATGTTAAAGACTCACCTATGCCACCAGGCATGGGGGGATTAATTCCCCCCTCTCTTCTGACTATAGCACTTGAGAATGGTATGACTGTGCAGTATTGATTGCTTTTAATATTAAGGGGCTTTAATTCTACTTTTATTAATTGGATTTGTGTCATTGTTTACTGTACTTATTGTTGTTGTGAGCCGCCCCGAGTCTTCGGAGAGGGGTGGCATACAAATCTAATAAATTATTAGTAGTAGTAGTAGTAGTACTGTAGTAGTAGTAGTAGTATCCATAATTGATAGGCTGCAGCTTTGGAGAATGAATATTCAGTTAGTTCATTTTAGGGAATCAGATAAGAAATAAAAGATATTTCTCCGTGGCAAAACAGGCAGTCCTTGAGTTACAACCATTTGTTCAGCAAACAGTTTAAAGCCATGATGGTGCCGAATGTATGGCACTTAGCCTGGTCCCTGAAATTATGGAAATTGCAGTGGTCATGTGGTTAGACTTTGGGCACTTGGCCGCCTGCCTGCACTTATGACCACAGGGATGTTCCTTCACTCCCAAACACCTATCTCTCTCCCCCATCTCTTTCCTTTTGGTCCCCCTGCAAAATTCAGCCTCTGCTGCCTTCAACTGACCTTCCATCTTCTTTCCATGCTGACTTAGCTTACCTGGCTTGGAGTTGTGTGAAGCAACTGCAGGCACCCTCGTTTGTTTGTTTGTTTGTTTGTTTATTATTTATTAGATTTGTATGCCGCCCCTCTCCGAAGACTCGGGGCGGCTCACAACAGTAATGAAAAACAGTATAACAATGGGACAAATCTAATAATAAAATACATAAAAACCCCAACAATTAAAAACCATACAGCACATACACACCAAATGTGAAATATAAGAAAGCCTGGGGTAGATGTCTTAGTTCCCCCATGCCTGGCGATACAGGTGGGTCTTAAGTAACTTGCGAAACACAAGGAGGGTGGGGGCTGTTCTAATCTCCGGGGGGAGTTGATTCCAGAGGGCCGGGGCCGCCACAGAGAAGGCTCTTCCCTTGGGGCCCGCCAAACGACATTGTTTGGTCGACGGGACCCGGAGAAGGCCAACTCTGTGGGACCTTATCGGCCGCTGGGATTCGTGCGGTAGAAGGCGGTTCCTGAGGTATTCTGGTCCAATGCCATGTAGGGCTTTAAAGGTCATTACCAACACTTGGAATTGTGGCAGTTTCCTTGCAATTCCTAGGGAAGACACCTTCACATAGGCAGCAGCTTCCTCGCCGAGGGCCTGTTTGGCCTCTCCTCAGCAGCAGCAGGAGAAAGAAGGCAACAAAAGTCATATGGGGCTGCAGAGCTTAGGGATGCTGGGACCAGGGTTTTGCATCACATTGTTGAACTAGGGTTGCTGAGAGTTCACATTAGCAGTTGGGCTGAGCTAAGGAGTGTGTGTGTGCTGTAGCTTCTTGGGTCAGCTTTGGCTCAGGTGCTTCCCAAAGACCAGGTGGACCAAAAATCCCCTGAACTGCAGTGTGGCAAGCAACCCCAGAGCCATGGGTTTCTGTGGCTGTATTCCGCCTTGTAAAACAGGATTCAGGTGGCCAGAAGGCCAGAGATGGCTAGTGGGAAAAAGCAGTTTACGGGGGTTGAAGTAAGGGATGTAGTTCCTTGCTTGAGAAGAAGAGATGGTTGAGGCTGGGAAGGACCAAGCCAGAAATGGTCTGGATCGGGATGAGTCTTCAGCTAATGACCAGTGGGGTGCAGTTAACAATGGCAACAGGGATTCTGCTGTTGCTAAATGATGTGGTCATGTGACATCAAGCTTTATCAGTACATGATTATTGATGGAAATTCTGGTGCCATTACTATTGTAACTTAAGGACTATAAAGGTTAAAGCTTGATCTCAATGGGTTTTCCTACTTACTTACCTATAAAACCCTACATTAGGACCAGACTATTTACGGGACCGTCTCCTAAGGGTTGGCCTTCTCCGGGTCCCATCAACTAAGCAGTGAAGGTTGGCGGGCCCAGGGTGAAGGCCTCCTCTGTGGCTGCCCCAGCCCTTTGGAACCAACTGCCTCCCTGATATCAGTATCGCTATCACCGTACTGGCCTTCCGAAAGGCCTTGAAGACCTGGCTCTGCCGGTAGGTCTAGGGGCCATGAGAATTAACACCTAGTCATGGCCAAACAATGATTGTTTGGTATGCACGAGCATATGACTGTACAATGTACTTTAGGGTTTTTATTGACTGGTTTTATTGGGATTTTAACATTTGTATTGTTTTATATTTGACTTAGCACTGTATCTCTGTATTATTTTATATGTTGTAAGCCCTCCTAAGTCTCATGGGATTCTGCAGCATATAAATCAATTATATTAAATTAAACTCTGGTGTTGGGGGGGGGGCTTCATTCCCTTTTCCTTTGATGAAATTTGAGGAGAGCTATAATTTTAATCCTATAGCAGTGTTTCCCAACCTTGGCAACTTGACGATATTTGGACTTCAATTCCCAGAATTCCCCAGCCAGCAAATGCTGGCTGGAGAATTCTGGGAGTTGTAGTCCAGATATCGTCAAGTTGCCAAGGTTGAGAAACACTGCCTATGGAAATCTACCTATCCTGTGACAAAAGCACATCCTTACTTTGCTTCTCATTTTACCCCTTGAAATATACTTCCTGCAGGTACGCATTGAAGGCTCTGTAGAAAGGCTTCCAGAGCAGGAATCGGAGAAATACTTTCATTCGCGCCCAAAAAGTAGTCAAATTGGGGCTGTTGTGAGCCGTCAAAGTTCAGTGATTGCAGACAGAGAGGTGAGGAATGGTAGTGCCATGTGTTTTTTTTCAATTACATGTTTTTGAGGGGTGGGGGAGGGAATACCAATATTGAAACATTTCGGCCTTTCCATGTAGGATTACAATACATTTCCCCCCAATCACATATTCAGTCAGTCTCCTTGAATTTGCTTACCATGATTCTTTTCATTATAAAACTTTTATAATAAAAGAGCCAGTTTTATGTAGTGGTGAAGCTGTTGGCTTACAAATCATAAGACTAAATTCTAGGTCCCCCATAGGCATCGAAAGCCAGCTGAGTTACCTTGGCCAAGTCCTTCCTACTCTTGGGCCAAACATTCTCAGAGACTTGAAAAGTAGAGGAAGAAGTATTGATTTTTTAAAAATGGGATAAAAAGTAATTATAATAAGCTTGACGAATTGAGATAACCCCAAAAGCAAATTGGATGGACATAAAATGGATATAAATGTTGAATTGTTCAGTATGGATATTCTTCATCAGAACGATTTAATTACATTTTAGCATTTATATTTATATATCGCTTCACAGTGCTTTACAACTCTCTTTAAGTGGCTTTACAGAGATTAAGCATATTGCCCCCAACAAATTGGATCCTCATTTTACAGACCTTGGAAGGATGGAAGGCTGAGTCAACCTTGAGCCTACTGAGATTCGATCTGCCAAACTGCTGGCAGCTGGTGATCAGCAGAAGTAGCTTGCAATACTGCATTCTAACCACTGCACCACCGAGGCTCTTCGGAATTTCATTTTAAACATTGGTTTAAGGAAAGAACGGTGAAATCTGAATCACTTTGTGATGGTAATCTAGTTGTTAGTTGGTAATCTAGCACCCTTCAGATGTTATAACCTAAATAGTCCTTTGTGATGGGAGCTAGCCAAATCATGGATGATAAGTTGCCTATTTGTGCTTGTGTAGACAGTCATTGTAACTCTGTTATAAGTAATGGATGGAACATTAGAAAGACAGACTAACCACAAAACCTGCAACTGATCTCTGAGATATATATATTTTTATGACTTTCCCCCGCCCCCTCCAAATTAGAGAGCTCAGAATGTGGAAGTTAATGTAAACAGATTTAATGCATGTTGGTCAGCCTTTCAGAAGTTAAAAATATACCAAGACCCATTGATAGCACAATATGCTTGCTCACCATCAGTGGCCTGCAAATCCATGTAAAATAATGAGCACATACTCTCTATGCTTTTGCAGTGTAGGTGTAATCTCCTTTATGATAGATGGTAGCAAGGGTGGGTCCCCCCCTACCTTCGTTACCGGTGCACTTTGCGATGTTTTGCATATTCTGGCAATTTTTCTTCTATGCATGCTCAGAAGATGGTTTTGGGCGGAAACACAACTGAGGAGCTGCACAGCTGTGCTTTGGATGAAGAAATAAAGGTTGACATTCACCCGTGGGCGGGTGGGCCACAGAAGAGGAGGAGGAGAAGCCGTAAAAATAACGAAAAAAAATGCCAAAAATTACAGAAAAAAGATGGCGGTGCACAAGGACCGGCACAGACAGAACCAGATCCGTGACACCAAAATTACATAACCAGAGGGTCACTAATGGTTCGGGCGATCTGGTTTGAATCAGAAGGAACTCACCTCTGGATGATAGTCCTAAAAAGTAAATCTGCACCTTGGTAATCTATGAGAGTATATGTACAAGGCTCCATTAGCAACTTATAATACCAAACTTCTTCTTTTTTTGCTTGTTATGATGATCTGCTTGATGACTTCATAGTAATGTCCCTTCTGTTAGTATTTAAGGAAGAAGAATGCAGAACTAGAGGAGATATATCGAGATACCAAAGTGCCTAAGCCAGCATATTGGTGAGTTGGACCTTCATGTGCATTTTTGCAATGGGTGTTTCTACTCTGAATTCATCATTAATTCACTGTCATTGTGGTCTCTGAAACCAGAATGGTTACAGGTAGTTACAACACTTTATTTAGCGACTGTTCATAGTTACAACTGCACTGAAAAAAAATGATTTACGACTTATATCTTCATACTTACAACTTTCCCCATAATCAAATGATAAAAATCTGACGTGTATTTTTAAAGATTGCAGTATTTGGGGGGGAGTCATATGATTTCCATTTACAGCCTTCCAAAAAGTCAATGGGAGGAAAAACCTGATTCTCTTAATGTGTGTATGATTCATTTAAGAGCTGCAGTGATTCATGTAGCAACCTTGGCAGAAAAGGTCATAAAATTGGACATGACTCACTTAAACAATCTCCTTGCTTAGCAATAGAAAATGTGATTCCATTTGTAGTCAAGGACTACTTTATAACAATGGATAGCTGGAAACCTTAGTTTGTGACAAAACAAGTGTGGAGTGGAACAAACTGAAATGGCTCTCCATTGTTAACACCACTCATATCACTTTTGATTTTAAGCTGATATGAAAATTGTACCATAACTATTCTCTTGGATTATCATTTGGATATACAGTATAGGTATTTCCTAGATAGAGTCCTCAAATCCATATTTTTGTAATTCAGTTTCCACTTCAGAGGAAGCTAGAAAACTTTTATAATTATGTCAAATTTATTTATATAACTCTGTCATTTCCGTTTTGCATAAGAGGAGTATAAAAACAAATTCCAATTTATTCTAATTCCTATCTAAGCATGGCACTCACTATCGTCTCTTTCAAATATTGTTTTCATCATAGGGACCAGAAAATTATTTTATTTCAGAATTTAAGATTACAGTGATCCCTCTATTATCGCGAGGGTTCCGTTCCAAGACCCCTCGCGATAATCGATTTTTCGCGATGTAGGGTTGCGGAAGTAAAAACACCATCTGCGCATGCGCGCCCTTTTTTTCTATGGCCGCGCATGCGTAGATGGTGGAGTTTGTGTTCCCCGCCGCCCACGCAAAGGGGAAACCCAATTTGGCTCCTCGCTGCTGCTGCGCTACCGAGCAGATCAGCTGCTGGGCGGCCGAAGGAACCTTCCCTGGGTCTTCCCCCTCTTGCTGGCGGGCGGGCGGGCGGGCGGTGGGCATCAGCGAGGAGCCGGGGTTTCCCCTTTGCGTGGGCGGCCGGGAAGACCCAGGTTGGGGGTTCGGGGGGGGTGCTGGGAAGCCCCCCAGGCTGGTTGCGACCTTTTAAAACAGCCGCGCCGCTTCCCAGCTGAGTCCTGAAGCCAAACACGGAAGTTCGCCTTTGGCGTTTGGCTTCAGGACTCAGCTGGGAAGCGGCGCGGCTGTTTTAAAAGGTCGCAGCCGGCCTGGGGGGCTTCCCAGCACCCCCCGAACCCGGGATGGGGGTTCGGGGGGGTGCTGGGAAGCCCCCCAGGCCGGCTGCGACCTTTTAAAACAGCCGCGCCGCTTCCCAGCTGACTCCCGAAGCCAAACGCGGAAGTGGTTTTTTAAAAAATTAATATTTTTTTAAAATCGCGATATAGCGTTTCGCGAAGATCGAGATCGCGAAACTCGAGGGATCACTGTAATGGATAACTGAGTTCTGGGCAATATTCTGTGTCCAGTAATACAGTGATTCTTGCATAGACACAAAGTTTTTGTCCAGGGTTCATTATTGCCATTGACAAGTGTTTTTGTGAGCCATGCCTCTAGTTCTGTGTTAATGATGAATGAAGAAGTCACAAAGTCATGGCTTGCTTTTGTTAAGTTAAGTTTATGCCATGGACAATCTGCTGACTAAGTGTAGTCTTTGGACTTTTTTATGCTTCTCCCTCCCTCTACATTCTTTTCTTTTATTTTCCTTAGAATTGCTTTAGATATTTTCCTTAGAATTGCCAAGAGAGATAATGCTGAAATATCTATATTTTTCCAGAGACCCTGATAAGATGGCCATTTTCTCCCTGCTTATGTTCCCCCTCTTGGTCCATTTCTGTTAAAAGGAGATAAGTTTTCCCTACTTTAACGGGATGATGCCTTTGTGGGCATGTTCATTTGGCCTTCAAGCCATTGTCTTATTGGTTGTGACGACCTGGCCTGAATCGTTCAGCCTAGTCTGGATTTACAACTTGTAGATAAAATCTAACTTTTACTTTTACTATTATTAATAATAATAATAATCTTTAATTTGTATGCCGTCCCTCTCTGAGGACTCGGAGCGGCTCACAACAACAATACATAATATACAAATCTAATGTTGAAAGAACAATTTAAAACCCTTATTATAAAAAACACACAACCTAACAAACCATACATAAAAAACCATAGTAGCTAAGGGGCATATCAATTTCCCCATGCCTGGTGACATAAGTGGGTTTTCAGGAGCTTTCGAAAAGCAAGGAGGGTGGGGGCGGTCCTAATCTCTGGGGGGAGTTGATTCTAAAGGGCCAGGGCCGCCACAGAGAAGGCTCTTCCCCTGGGTCCTGCCAGACGGCATTGTTTAGTCGACGGGACCTGGAGAAGGCCAACTCTGTGGGACCTAATCGGTCGCTGGGATTCGCGCGGCAGACAGCGGTCCTGGAGATATTCTAGTCCGATGCCATTTACGGCTTTAGGGGTCATAACCAGCAACTTGCTGTGGTGCTGTTTTTTTCCAGGGGAGGATACATCTTAAAACCAGAAGTCATAGAGTTCTGGCAGGGCCAGACCAACCGCTTACATGACCGCATCGTCTTCCGACATCTCCAGGACAGCAGCACAACCTTGGACCCTATCACTCACAGAGGGGAGGGCAACTGGGTATATGAGAGGCTCGCTCCTTAAACAGCTTGCAGGATTTGTCTTGGCAGCATCTCTCACGACAACCTTCCCCGAGACAAAGAAGATGAAAAACCAAGAGAATAAAATCCTGGGTCTGAAGTAAGAAGACCTGCAATTCAGATTTCTGCCAACCATAAGTAACTTTGGACTAGTCCTTAACTATTCACCTATTTTATGTCACAGTTTTTGGTGAGGACAAATTGAGGGTTTCTTCAGTGCAAATTATCCTGAGAATATGTAAGAGTGGAAGAATCTTAATGAAAAGGGTTGAATTCTCAACAACCATAACCTGCACCCCCAAAATACTTTCCAGAGAGGAGGTAGCACTGGTATGAACATAATAGAGTGGCCTAGTTTTGTAGTTCATATTGTAAATCTACACTGCTCAAAAACATTAAGGGGACACTCGGATAATAAATCCTAGATCTGAATGACACTGGTGAGGTTGTAAATTGAGGACTTAACAGTTCACTTGAACAATGATGATCGTTTAAGCCACTCCCACCAGGTCACATGGCCAGCAAGCCACTCCTACCCAGTCACATAATCATCAAGCCACACCCACAAAATAACACAGTAGCAGTAAAAATTTTCATTGAACACTTTGTTCTGTACAAAGTTGAATGTGCCGACAACAAAATGAAATTGATTGTCAATCAGGGTTGCTTCCTAAGTGGACAGTTTGATTTCACAGAAGTTTGATTTACTTGGAGTTATATTGTGTTGTTTAAGTGCTCCCTTTATTATTTTTTTCAGCAATGTATGTTCTAAGGTGCCAAAATAGAAACTTTAGTTCCTAATACCATGAGAAATTTGTCTTTTCCCATAGCCTTAGGTGACCCCTGTGAAACAAAGGGGTCCCTACCTCCAGGTTGGGAACCACTGCATGGACACTTCATGGAAACTTCCCTGGAGCCCCAGAGTGCAAAAAAAAAATGCCCAATAGGCAAACCAGAAGTTTGGAAAACATACTTCCGGTTTGCCCGTTTTGCTGTTTTTTGTACTCCAGGGCTTCAGGGTAGCTTCCTGAAGTCCCAGAGTGCAAAAATAGTACCCAAAGGGCAAACCGAAAAATGCACTTACGGTTTGCCCGTTTTGCTGTTTTTTGCACTTTGGGGCTTCAGAAAGCTTCCCTAAACCCTCCGGAATGCAAAAACCAGTCCATTTTTTTGGCCATTTTTTCACCACCCCAGGCTTTAGTGAGGCCGTGCGCATGGGTGGGGATGGGAGGATTATGCACAGGAACAGCACGGGAGAGCACACATGCGTGGAGGGAGGTAAGGGGTATAGGGCACACATGATAGCACGTGAACACACACCCTTTTGGCAAACCGTCACTGTTCTAGGGCAAAGTTGGTTCTTCATGTGGACTTCAACTCCCAGAATTCCTGAGCTAGCATGATTGGCTCAGGAATTCTGGGAGTTGCAAGTCCACAAGTCATAGAAGAGCCAGCTTTGCCTGTCCCCTGTTCTAGGGTATTTATAGCATTCTGTACTAGAGAGGCAGTTTGATGTAGTGGTTAAAGCTTCTGAGCCAGAAACTAGGAGAAACTAGTGCAGTGGTTCTCAACCTTTCTAATGCTGCGACCCCTTAATACAGTTCCACATGTTGTGGTGACCCCCAACCATAAGTCTAGCTCAAATTCTCCCAACAGAGCTTTAAGCTGATTGTCAGGAAGGTCAGAGGGACACCTCCACTGTAAACACCTGATTGGTCTGATTCCAAGGCGCCAGAATAGAAGCTTTAATTCCTAACACCATGGGAAATTTGTTTTTTCCCAGGGTCTTAGACGACCCCTGTGAAATGATTGGGGAAGGTTTGGTAGGGAAGGTTTGCCTATTTGCCCATGACTCTAAAGTGTGCAATAGGGTTGATATTCCTGGAAGGATTTGCAATATGGTAAATGATTTAGCTTTACTAGATAAATGGTCAAAGCAATGGAAACTGCAATTTAATGTTTCCAAATGTAAAATAATACACTTGGGGAAAAGGAATCCTCAATCTGAGTATTGTATTGGCAGTTCTGTGTTAGCAAAAACTTCAGAAGAGAAGGATTTGGGGTAGTGATTTCTGACAGTCTCAAAAAGGGTGAGCAGTGTGGTCGGGCGATAGGAAAAGCAAGTAGGATGCTTGGCTGCATAGCTAGAGGTATAACAAGCAGGAAGAGGGAGATTGTGATCCCCTTATATAGAGCGCTGGTGAGACCACATTTGGAATACTGTGTTCAGTTCTGGAGACCTCACCTACAAAAAGATATTGACAAAATTGAACGGGTCCAAAGATGGGCTACAAGAATGGTGGAAGGTCTTAAGCATAAAATGTATCAGGAAAGACTTAATGAACTCAATCTGTATAGTCTGGAGAATAGAAGGAAAAGAGGGGACATGATCGAAACATTTAAATATGTTGAAGGATTAAATAAGGTTTGGAAGGTTTGGAAATATTTAAGAAAGTTTTTAAACTTTCTTAAATATTTAAATTTATTTGGATTTGTTACGATTTGTTGTATTTTGTTGTGAGCCGCCCCGAGTCCGCGGAGAGGGGCGGCATACAAATCTAAATAATAAATAAATAAAATAAAAGGGAAGTGTTTTTAATAGGAAAGTGAACACAAGAACAAGAGGGCACAATCTGAAGTTAGTTGGGGAAAAGATCAAAAGCAACATGAGAAAATATTTTTTGACTGAAAGAGTAGTAGATCCTTGGAACAAACTTCCAGCAGACGTGGTTGGTAAATCCATAGTAACTGAATGTAAACATGCCTGGGATAAACATATATCCATTGTAAGATAAAATACAGGAAATAGTATAAGGGCAGACTAGATGGACCATGAGGTCTTTTTCTGCCGTCAGTCTTCTATGTTTCTATTGTTCGACCCCCAAAGGGGTCCCGGCCCCCAGGTTGAGAACCACTGAACTAGTGGGTCATTCTTATTCAATCCTAGGAAGAAAGCAATGGAAAACCATTTCTGAAAACGTGGCCAAGAAAAATGCATAGAGGTATCCAGGCAATCCCTGGAAGACAAGATTTACTGGAAGGTAGAAAAAGAAAAATTATAGCACCTGCACATAATGTGCCTTTTGAAGTTAAGATGCACTGCAAGCGATGTGGACTCTGGAGCCATAATTAGAACAAATGGAAAAACAAGATCAGATCATCCGTGCCAAATGCAACAATTGGAATTTATAAAATAAACAACACCATAACTACGGTAGCTGTAATCTTAAGAATATCACGAGTGAGAATAACAACTGAAAGGTCAGTATTTTTGTTCTTGAACTTTCGTTGCCTGTGTTTTTTAAACTTTTCAACCTGTAAAACGAGAGGTTTAAGGTAATCAAACCCATTCTCACTACAATTGCTGAAGATTGATCACAGTTTCCTACCGGTCTGAATTCAGAAACATATACACACACAGTCATATAAATCCAAAATGGGCATAGTATATTTTTTAAAAAGACAAATCTTCTCAAACCTAGAAAAAGCAGGAATTTCCAACTTTGGCAATAAACGTGGCATGTTTGTGTGTTTTGCATCCTTAGCCTGCCACCCGTAGTCTTCGGTTTTGTTAGACCTTATTCTGCCAACTAGGCTTTAGAAGAGAGATGGTTTCTTCAAAAAACAGAGGCATTGAAAAAGGAAAATGGATATCCAATTTCTATAACTTCTAGTTGTTCCTTGGAAACAGTATGCAAATGTAGAACTTGCATCCCTACTTGCATCACGGAAGAAAAAATATCTCCCATCTGACTTGTATCTGCAAACCATCACAGAGGTAGTCCTCGACTTATAACTGCTTTGAAATAATGTTTCAAAATTATGACAGCCTTAGAAAAAAATTACTTATTTATTTATTTATATGCTGTGAGCCGCTCTGAGGACTTGGGGCAGCTCACAGCATATATAAAAAAAGAACAGTAATATAATCCAATTAGTACTACAATATTAAAAACAATTAGAAAGAGAAGATTAACCTAAAAAATTAACTTATTAACCAAACATTCAGCAATCATACTTAAGGCATTCAGTGGTCAGGGGAAGATCTAAGTCCCAAGCCTGGCGGCAAATATGAGTTTTTAAGCTCTTTCGGAAGGCAAGGAGGGAGTGCAAATCTCTGGGGGGGAGTTGATTCTAGAGGGCCGGGGCTCCCACAGAGAAGGCTCTTCCCCTAGGTCCTGCCAACCGACATTGTTTGGTCGACGGGACCCCAAGGAGGCCAACTCTGTGGGACCTCACCGGTCGCTGGGATTCGTGCGGCAGAAGGCTGTCTCGGAGATAATCTGACCCCGTGCCATGTATGATCTGTACTCGCACTTAACTACCCCCCCGTCCAGTCAAATAATTGCAATTCAGAGCCTTGGCAAGTGGTTCACATTTAAGACTTGTTGCAGCATCCTATGGTTATTGATTGCAATTTGTGCTCGCTTGCTCTCCTCCAACCCCACCCCAACCCCATTTCTGATAAAATACACCCATTGAAGAAGCTGGATCCTTGTATTATTGCAAATTATAATAACATTGGGTCCTACTAAACCTACATCCACAATGACTTACAACAAAAATTCCTGCCTGAAGTGTTGTAAGTTGAGGACTACTTGTGTTGCATCATTCAGAGTGTTTTCCAAGCCCAAGAGTTTTTCAGTGATGTTGGAAATTACCAAGGTGAGCCTTGGAGTGCTTCCTTTTCTGAACAGTTGCGTTCAATTTGCATAGGAAAAAATTAGAATCACAATCACTGAATCCAGCCTGCTGTAATAGTTAACAAGGAAATCTGCTGCTTTTGTCTCCAGATACTTTTGTCTCCACTATGATAAGCACTATGTATGCTTTTGTTTTCAGAAATGTGATTCTTTCATGCTAGAACTCGATGTGAAAGTTGTACATCAGCAAGCAGTTATTGTGGATCAGACCCAGCGGGTTGTGTGCACTTTGTGTTAATGTTATTTGTAAAAAAAAATATTTAAGTGATGTTATTACCTTAATAATTGTTATTCTGTCTGTCTGACTGATCTATCTTTGTGCTTTTATGTACTTAATTGATTCTGTGACTATGTACATTTGGACAATAAAACTTAGTGAATGATAGTTGAAGGTGAGCACAGTTTAATATTAACTTTGTCCTGTTCTATTGCTTTCTTGATTTTCTCAGTACAGTAGGATGTCTCTTCTATATTTAATATGCTCTAAGATAGAGTTGGATGTTTTTATGGTCCATGGGTCATACCCGCCCCTTTCACTGAAGCAGGGAAGGCAGAGGTAGCCCTCCACAAACGTTTTCTCATGTGGCCTCTTGGGAAAATTAATTCCCTACCTCTGCTGTAAGAGGTTACATCAGCCATACTCCCAACTAAACTCAGCTGGATCAGCTACTATTAATATTTTTTTTTGTTTCCCTTCTTATAATAATTAATAATAATAATTTATTAGATTTGTATGCCGCCCGTCTCCGAAGACTCGGGGCGGCTCACAACACGATAAAAACAGTATTATACAGGCACAAATCTAATATTTAAAAAAACCTAAAAGCCCTATCATAATTAAAAACCAAACAGCACATACATAGTAAACATAAATTATAATAAGCCTGGGGGAAAGGTGTCTCAAATCCCCCATGCCTGGCGGTATAGGTGGGTCTTAAGTAATTTACGGAAGACAAGGAGGGTGGGAGCATTTCTAATCTCCGGGGGGAGTTGATTGCAGAGGGCCGGGGCCGGGGCTGCCACATTGTTTTGTCGACGGGACCCGGAGAAGGCCAACTCTGTGGGACCTTATAGTAGAACAATATTTCTAAACATTGGAATCTTTTAAGATGTGTGGACTTCAACTTCCAGAATTTCCCAGCCAGCATACTAGAGTATCAGATTCATACTTTTAGATACCCATATTCTAAAAAACATTTGCCTTTCTTACATTTTTAACTGGTATCCTTTTCACAAAGCTTTCTCCAGAGAAAGGCTCAAAAGTAAGGTGTTTTGTCTGTCCCCAAATTTTGGGCGAAATCCAATCTCAATTTTCTTCCGAGACAAGAAGACATAGAAACTGGTGAAACTAATACTTCTATTACAGAGTTCTAGAAAAATGCCTGCTGCTAAGAATAAGACAACATTGGAGCAGAATGATAACTGGTTTTACCTAATACAAAGCAAGCTACTTATGTTCTAACTCACGTCGTTGGGGCAGCATCACATGATGTATTGGGACTTTTCCCCCCTTAGCTAAACTGTGCATGGGTGTAGGCAGCATGTGATAGATTTGGTCCGAGGGCCGGGAGTTTGACAGCCCCGTTCTAAAGAGACCTATCTATCCATTGATCTGTCTACTAATGGAACCTTGGCGGCATAATAGTTCTAAAATGTCAGGCAGCTGATAGAAGTTGCCAGTTTTAGCTCCTGGAGGATGTACCCACCTCTCCCACAGTTAACCTATTTGGCAAAGTACAATATGAAGGGCAAAAGTCAAGTTGCTACTTCTAGCGTTTTAAACGTATCTTCTCAGTCTAGAATTTGAGATTTGGAGCCTGAGAAGGCAAAAGAATGGAAGAAATGGAAGGCATTTTGGGGTCTTGCAGAATGTTCTGAAATTGAGATCTGGAAAGAAAAATATAGTGTTGGAAGTAATATTCTCCTGGGTTCAATTCCAAGTGGGGGAAAAGGCACTGGATTCATGGAGATTGCTTGGAAAGAAGGTTTAATGGAGCACAGGGCATGGCTCTGAACAGAAAAGGTGGATCACATGCTTCCATGTTGGGTCAGGAAGAGAATAAAGCAGTTGCTATAAATCTCAGCGTTTTTTGTTCCCATATAAGAAATTCACTCCAATAGGTTGTCAGATTCCCATAGTGCAGAAGCAACTCTATAGGCTGTGTTTTTGAGTTCAGGTTTGGCTGACCCTTTGCTGGGTGATGGTGGAATGAAAGGGCTTTGGACAATTCCTAATATGGCCGTTGTTATGTAGAATAGATTGGTTCAGCTATTCACAAAAGTGAGCTGGGCCATTCCTTGATTGCACATTGACAAAGGTGGAGGCTACTAAGAGTGAGTCTTTTTCCTTGCCTAAATGCAGTGGTTCTCAACCTGGGAGTAGGGATCCCTTTGTTGCACAGGGGTTGCCTAAGACTATGGGAAAAGACAAATTTCTCACGGTATTAGGAACTAAGGTTTCTATTCTGGCACCTTAGAACATACACTGCTCAAAAAAAAATAAAGGAACACTTAAACAACATAATATAACTCCAAGTAAATCAAACTTCTGTGAAACCAAACTGTCCACTTAGGAAGCAACACTGATTGACAATCAATTTCATTTTGTTGTCAGCACATTCAACTTTGTACAGAACAAAGTATTCAATGAGAATATTTCATTCATTCAGATCTAGGATGTGTTATTTGAGTGTTCCCTTTATTTTTTTGAGCAGTATATTTTTACAATCTGCTCAATTAGGCGTTTATAATGGGAGTGTCCCTCTGACCTTCCTGCCAATCAGCTTAATGCTCTGTTCGGAGAATTGGCGCTAGTCTTATGGTTGGGGGTCACCACAACATGGGAACTGTATTAAGGGGTCACGGCATTAGAAAGGTTGAGAACCATGTTTTTGGAGATATTCTATATAATGTTCTGCTTTTTTAAAATACTTCCTAGGATATTTCATTTTTTCCAGGAGAGGTGTAGATGCTAACTTCCTACAATAGAAAATGGTTATTTTAATACAGATAGTCCTTTTAATACAGATAGCAGTTCATTTAGTGACCGTTAAAAGTTACAGCACACCAAAAAAAGTGACTTATGACCATTTTTCAGAGTTACCATCTTTGCGGCATCCCCATGGCCATCTTATCAAAATTCGGATGTTGGCAATTGGTTCATACTTATGACCATTGCTGTGTCCCAAGGTCACGTAATCATCTTTTGCAACCTGACAAGCAACGACAATGGGGAAGTCAGATTCCTTTAACAACCAGATTACTAACATATCAATTGCAGTGGTTCACTTAATGGTGGCAAGAAAGTTCGTAAAATGGGGCAAAATTAATAAATGTCTAATTTAGCAACAAATTTTGGGCTCAGCCGAGGTGGCGCAGTGGGTAGAGTGCAGTACTGCAGGCTACTACAGCTGACTGCTAGATCTGCAGGTCAGCGGTTCAAATCTCATCAGCAGCTCAAGGTTGACTCAGCCTTCCATCCTTTCGAGGTGGGTAAAATGAGGACGCGGATTGTGGGGGCAATATGCTGGCTCTGTTAGAAAGTGCTACTGCTAACATGTTGTCTGAATCTAAGTAGAAGTGCGGCATAAAAAATCAAATAAAAAAATAAAAAAGTCAAGGACGTAATCCTTGTAACCCTCATTAATATTGATTGTTTCCTGATTGCTTATTTGTTCCCTATAACAATCATTGTGTTTTACCTCATGATTCTTGACAAATTTATCTTTTTCTTTCAAATACACTGAGAGCATACACACCAAGACAAATTCCTTGTGTGTCCAATCACACTTGGCCAATAAAGAATTCTATTCTATTCCACCTGTAAAATCTTCCTTAGAGAAAAGACTACAGTACTTTAAATCCGCTTTCCACCAGGTGGCGCTAGAAGGAGATTTCTAGGGACTCTTCCAGTATCTGTTGTCTTGGGTTGCATCCCAGTGAAACTGTGGCTGTGATAACCTTTTGCCCTTGCTGAGCTTCCGGAATGTATTTGCCTTCTGAGTCACTGCTCTTTTGTTTCCTAATCAGGAGTCAGAATCTCTTGCAGTAAGTCATTTCAATGATGGGATTCCCTAAAGGCCAGGTGAGTCCCCTGCTTGGTGGAACCGTTCCCAGGATACCGACTTTCCTACTTTAGCCTCTTGGCTCATATTACCACGTCTGAAACTTGCAAGCCAGTCTTGTATTCCTAGCAATGAAGGAAACTACATTGCCTCTGCCCATCTGCAGAACAATTAAGCAGCTGAGCAATTGGAAGCAGTTCTTACCTCTTCCATTATATATTGTGGGTTGCAAAGAGGCCCCTGCCTGGCTTCCAAGTTGAGCTAGTGCTATTGATTTTAGAAAGGAACATATTGGCTGTACTCTGACAGGTAGGAACACAAACAAACCAATCACTTGTTAGTCTAGTTGTGCAAATGCCTGTGGGGTTGGTTTGCGGTTTACAGAGGGGTGTGAACCTTGAGTCATTTGCTGGGATGCCAGCTTTTCCATAGATCAACCTTTCTTCCCCCCTTCCACTAAGTACAGTGTTCCCTCGATTTTCGTAGGGGATGTGTTCCGAGACCGGCTATGAACAGTATCACAAGCCATCCCTTAACACTTTAAACCCCTAAATTACCATTTCCCATTCCCTTAACAACCATTTACTCACCATTATTACTGGTACTCAGCATTGAATAAGACACTTAGATCCTGATATTTATAAACATAATTGTTTATTAACAATAATTATTTTTTTTGTTATTTATTTGCAAAAAGTATTTGCAAAAAGTATTTTCCTGCAGTGACGTATGACGTCACTGCAGGAAAAACCGTGGTATAGAAAAAAAACCGTGAAGTATTTTTTAATTAATATATTTTTTTAAAAACGTGGTATAGGCTATTTGCGAAGTTCGAATCCGTGAAAATCGAGGGAACACTGTATATCAGAAGCTCAGTGGAGACCCTTTTTCAGGTTTGAGTCCCCAAATATTGGACTACAACATTTTTTTTTGTCTTTTCCAGCATTGCCAAGGAATTAAGGGATTACCATAGTGATAAGAGATATTGATTTCCCTAATCTGGTAATGTTCATTTTGAGAGTTGTAGTTCTATGCAGTGGTACCTCTATTTATGAACTGAATTCATTCCGTGACCAGGTTCTTAAGTAGAAAAGTTTGTAAGAAGAAGCGATTTTTCCCATAGGAATCAATGTAAAAGCAAATAATGCGTGCGATTGGAGAAACCACAGGGAAGGTGAAGGCCCTGTTTCCTCCCAGAAGATTCCTAGAGAGGCCCCACAGAGGTTTCTCCCCACCTTTTCCAGCCCTGTTTCCTCCCAGGAGATTCCCAGAGAGCCCCATATAGGCTTCTCCCCGCCTTTTCCAGTTACAGCTTAAGAGGCTTGGGTTTGTAAGTGCAAAATGATTAAACATCCGGTTCTTATTTAGAAAAGTTTGTAAGTAGAGGCATTTGTAGATAGAGGTACCACTGTATCAGTATTTTTCAATCTCAGAGTCTTTAAGATCTATGGACTTCAATTCCCAGAATTCCCCAGTGAATCTGCTTCCCCAATCTGATGAGCTTCCTCTTGGAATTTTGAGAAGTCTGGTGCCTCTATACCATGGGTAACAGATATGTGTCGTCAAGGTGTTGTCACGTGATGTACCATGACTTTTTTCCCGTTCACTAAACTGGCTGTGGCCAACACATGATGGATCCATGCCATGTACCACGAGTTTGACACCCTTGCTCTATACCATGATTCTCAATCTCAGAGAATTTAAGAATAGAATAACATTGAGTTTATTCAAGAAAAGTTAAAATACAAAACACCAAAAGAAAAAAAACACAACTAATGTTTAAAAAGATTAACACATATAAACATAAAATTCTTTCTACCTGAACGCTAATTAATATAATGCAACAATATTAATCTCCCACCATTTTCAAAAACAGGCCAAAATAATTTTATACTACCCAGCTATTAAATATGTTTACAAATTGTTAGCCCGTCATCTACATACTATATCAACAACAAAGTAGCTAAAAGGAAAAGCAATAGTAATAATATATAGAAATCTAAAAATAATAAAGGTTATTAATAATAATGAAAAAAGACATTTTAAAAGTCCAAAACTCTGTTAACAAACTGTCAATATAATCAACTTTTAGAAAATTTACCATGTCTTCAATCCGAAATTATCCCAAAAAATTAAACCCAGTTGGTCCTGGATCAAATACCCACATTTCTTAATGCCATTTCTGTTCAATTGCTGATTGATTAAATACAATAAAGCCAATCTCTAAAGCCAATCCCATCTGTCCTCCAAAAAAACCCAAACCACCAGATGAGGTGTCCCCCCCCCCCAATTAAATAGGTTTCCCAACTCTCGCTCAAATCCCTTAAAGAATCCTGGGAAGTGAAGTCCAAACCTCTGCTCTACACCAAGGGAGTTCTATTTTGGAAAGAGGGATTTCAATTATGGGTTGGGAGGTGGTACTACATTTGGGCAAGAATGCAGATTCGAATGGCATAAAGGGGCTCTTCAAACTAGATTCTATGACTTGGGTTATTTAATGCTCCCCCCTTTTCTTGATAGTTGATGGGATTAGATGCAATTAAAAGAAAAAGTAATCTTTAAAGGCCCAACTAATTACCTGCAGCCCTATCGTCATGAAATTTGACATATTTTTAAAATCTTATTTTATTGGGGGGAGGGGGAAGAATTTTGTTCTAATTTATGTCACTTGGAAATTCAATCTTCTTGGATCTTGATTGTAGGATTCTTCATCACAAAATTCTGCTTAACAAGACAGCTTTGGAGAGAATCTAACCTTTACAAAATGAGGTTTAAAATGTAAAACCACAGTTTAAAAAACAGTGACATGTGGCATAAAGGTCACATTTGCCCTTGAATCATTGTTTCCCTATGTAACTGGATCTGCGAAGCAGAAACACAGGTGGCCTTTTAAATCAGTGGGAGGTTTATAATCAGGTCAGATGCCTTGCATATAAGTGACTGAATCCATTGCAAAGCACAATAATATACTTTAGATTCATGAAAGATTCATACCTATGTGTTGTTACAAATCGAAAGAAAGATAACTCTAAATTTAATTGAAGACACTCCTTGAAAAAGAAAAGCAAAAAAGCTAATCTGTGTATAATTTATCAGAAAATACAAGAATTTTAGGAGTCAATGTCCAGGCAGTAGTGGGTGGGGACTCTATGCATTTCCTTTCAAGTAAATACGAGACTCAACTTAGTTGTCAGACCTCGATTTTAACTGAGGGATTGATGGCTTTTGTTTTTCTTTCTAAGAAAACCATCCAGAAACTTAAATTCAATTCAATTCAATTCAATTTATTAGATTTGTATGCCGCCTCTCTCCGTAGACTCGGGGCGGCTCACAACAGTAATAACAGAGTACAGTATATAACAAATCTAATAATTAAAAGTCACTAAAAACCCCTTATTAAAAGAAAACATATACACAACATACCATGCATAAACTGTATAGGCCCGGGGGAGATGTCTCAGTTCCCCCATGCCTGGCGGCAGAGGTGGGTTTTAAAGAGCTTACGAAAGACAAGGAGGGTGAGGGCAATTCTAATCTCTGGGGGGAGCTGGTTCCAGAGGGTTGGGGCTGCCACAGAGAAGGCTGTTCTCCTGTGTCCTGCCAAACGACATTGTTTAGTCGACGGGATGCGGAGAAGGCCAACTCTGTGGGACCTAACCGGTCACTGGGACTCGTGCAGCAGAAGGCGGTCTCGGAGATATTCTGGCCCGATGCCATGAAGGACTTCATAGGTCATAACCAACACTTTGAATTATGACCGGAACTGATCAATGCAGATTGCGGAGTGTTTTCCCTTAGCACTGAAGTCTTCAAACTTGGCAACTTTAAGACTTGTGAACCAATTCCACAAGCCTTAAAGTTGTCAAGTTTGGGGACCCTGTCTTAGCAGGATAAGAAATGGCTATGAAATAAACTTGTCTAAATCATTTTCTTCAGCAAATGAACAAGAAATAATGTCCTTCTCCTTTTCCAACATGACCATTGAATAGCATCATATTGCTAATAGCCTAGATTAGTGGTGGGTTGCTCCCAGTTCGGACCTGCTCTTAGAACTGGTGGTAGTGGTGGCGGGAGGTTCCACCAACCTGCCCAAGACATTTCCGCACATGTGCAGAAGCATTGCGTGCGTACACAAGAACCAGTAGAAAACTAATTCAGAACCGACCACTGGCCTAGTTGCTTTTTGATCAAAATACAGAAGGGAAATAAGGTTGATAATTTCATATGCAAGTGAATATGGCTCTACACTACATCCTTCAACATCTTGAATCTCCAATGACCTACGCCAGGGTCCTCTTTGTGGACTTCAGTTCAGCATTCAATACCATTGTACCGGACATTCTCTTAACCAAACTAAATCAGCTAGCAGTACCTGAACACACTTGTAAGTGGATCACAAGCTTCCTAACAGACAGGAAGCAGCAGGTGAAACTAGGAAAAATCACATCAGATATATGTACAATTAGCACAGGTGCCCCCCAAGGCTGTGTACTCTCACCACTTCTCTTCTCTCTATACACTAATGACTGCATCTCATACGATCCATCTGTTAAACTACTGAAGTTTGCAGATGATACAACAGTGATCGGACTCATTCGAGACAACGATGAATCCGCATACAGACGGGAAGTTGAACAACTATCCTTGTGGTGTGACCAGAACAATCTAGAACTGAACACACTCAAAACCGTAGAAATGGTGGTAGACTTTAAGAGAAACCCTTCCACCCTTCCACCTCTCACAATACTAGACAACACAGTATCAACAGTAGAGACCTTCAAATTTCTAGGTTCTATCATATCTCAAGACCTAAAATGGTCACCTAACATCAAAAACATCATCAAAAAAGCACAACAAAGAATGTTCTTTCTGCGCCAGCTCAGGAAGCTCAAACTGCCCAAGGAGCTGCTGATTCAGTTCTACAGAGGAATCATTGAGTCTGTCATCTGCACCTCTATAACTGTCTGGTTTGGTGTTGCAACCCAACAGGACCGATACAGACTTCAGAGGATAATCAGAATTGCAGAAAAAACAATTGCTGCCAATCTGCCTTCCATTGAGGACCTGTATACTGCACGAGTCAAAAAGAGGGCAGGTAAAATATTTACTGACCCCTCACATCCTGGACACAAATTGTTTCAACTCCTACCCTCAAAACGGCGCTACAGAGCACTGCACACCAAGACAACTAGACACAAGAACAGTTTTTTCCCGAACGCCATCACTCTACTAAACAAATAATTCCCTCAACACTGTCAGACTTTCTACTAAATCTGCACTTCTATTCTACTAGTTTTTCTCATCATTCCTATCACCCATTTCCTCCCATGTTGACTGTATGACTGTAACTTGTTGCGTATATCCTAAGATTTTTATTAATATTGCTTCTTCATTGCTTATTTGACCCCTATGACAATCATTAAGTGTTGTACCACATGATTCTTGACAAATGTATATTTTATTTTATGTACACTGAGAGCATATGCACCAAGACAAATTCCTTGTGTGTCCAATCACACTTGGCCAATAAAATTCTATTCTATTCTATTCTAATAGGTTCCTTTATAAGCACTGATCCAAAACAGGAATAGTTACATAAAGAGCCTATTTTTAAACACCTCAGTGCATCCTTTTCTAAAATGAACGAGCAATAAAGTAGGGATATTTCAGCATGGAGAAAGACTACATTGTATGGATTTGTGTTTTTTACTGGATCCATTATTTGCCGCAAGGGAAATGTATTTCTTTTACCACTCTCCTTATCTTTTACAAAAATAAGAGATTGCTTTCTCCTAGAATGAGCTCACCCTCATTCTTTACTGCCTGGAAATTTAGCCCCTTTTGGTTAGAAAGAACAAATTAAAACATATTTTACAAAGCATAAGAAATGACTGGGCCTTGAATATCCAGTGTCTCCTGTATTATAGTGACACAGAATTAGGTTGTTGCTAAAAAGGGAAGGTTCCTAGATTGTACTATGGATAATCCATGCTACTAAATACACTTGGCTTAATCTGTTGCATCAAATTTTTGGTAGATTTGCAAAAGTTAGTTTATAATTGTGCTTAGAACAAACACAGCTGGGCTGTCAAGATCCAGACAACCACCAGAGTAGAGTGTTCCCTCGATTTTCACGGGGGATGCGTTCCGAGACGGCCCGCGAAAGTCGAATTTCCGCAAAGTAGAGATGCAGAAGTAAATACACTATTTTTGGCTATGAATAGTATCACAAGCCTTCCCTTAACACTTTAAACCCCTAAAGTGCAATTTCCCATTCCCTTAGCAACCATTTAGATCATTACTCACCATGTTTATTTATTCAAGTTTATTAAAAAATATATTTATTAAAGTCAGATGAAAGTTTGGCAATGACATATGATGTCATTGGGCGGGAAAAAACGTGGTATAGGGAAAAAACTTTCAAAGTTTTTTTTAATTAATATTTTTGAAAAACCATGGTATAGACTTTTCGCGAAGTTCGAACCCGCGAAAATCGAGGGAACACTGTATAGCAAAGTCTACAGAATACCATCTTTGCTGCCATCTGCTTGCCATACAATCCATTTCATTAAGTTTTTTAGCATTAGCGATGTCCCTTCATGCCATGCCACCCCCTACCAGCTTAGTAAGAAACCTACAGCCTGGATAAATTCTTAAAAATCCCAACAGAAATGTGAGACCTGTGTTCACAGAAGAACACTCTGTACATGCTTAATTAGACTGACATTTTTTTCCCTTTCATTGTTATAAGAATCAAACCAGTTGTGTAGCTATCACAGGATATGATTCTCTTCCCCTCTTCCAGGAATTATTTGATACTTCAATTTCCCTACAGCCTAAGATTTCCTAGCAATATCCTGTTGAAATCCCAACCTGGCTTAGGTTTTTGAGATCAGGCAAGTTTGCTTAAGTATGGCCACCTGTAAATAAATGCAATATTGACATGTGGTGTATAAGTTAAGGCAAGTTAAGGCAAGATTTGATATTAAATGCAGAATCCTTGACTATATTTCCCTTCCTCCTCCTTTTACGTTTGCCCCACTCAATGCAGGGTCTACTTGTTTGTACCACACAAAGTCATCAATACCTGGTGAATATTGTAGGTGTTTTGTTTTTCAGCCAGTTTGTCATAGCCGCCCCCTGTTTCAGGCCAGAGTCACCAAGCTGGAGAGGATTAAAACTGGGTTTCTTCAGTTCTAACTCACCACCTTAACTACCACATCAAAGCCCTATCATAATGAGTCTATATAATGTTCTTAAATCTAAAGCAGTTCTTCACGGAAATCATGATCAGTCTATACCAGTGATGGCGAACCTTTTCCCCCTCAATTGCCGAAAGTGTATGTGCATGGCTTGAGTATCCTTGCCCGTAATGCAATGCCCCTCCCTGTCACGCTGTATATTGACAGCCCCTCAGAGACATTTAGTAATGAAACAGTTAACTAATGTGTCTTATTGGATCCTCTTCTTATGTCGCAATATCCTGCCAATCTCACTTCCTCCTTCCTTTTCCTTCTTAACCTCCATGATGTAAGACGTATATGTTTTGCTGTCCCTCGAGACAGTTCTTTTATTTGTTTATTTCTGTTTTTTAAATAAATATCTTGTTTAAAATGATGAAGGCTTCTATCCATCGACCTTGGGAGTTAAGGTCCAACCAGACTTTAATTTCCCGCGACCATCCCACATGTCTCACATCCTGCACATGCGCGTGTGACCCGTTTTGGCTTCACATCCCAAAATAGCGGTAGAAGGTGGGAAAAGCCTCCCACCCCCAAGCGGAACTGGGAGGAGGGAAAACCCTTGCATGCCCAAGCAGTGCTGGGGTGGAATCTCCAGAGATCTGGGAGGCATGGGACACAGAAAGTGAGGAGAGAGTAAGCGCGTGTCGGACCAGTGGGAGGCATGTGAACATGCGCACTGGAGCTGAGCTGGTCAAAGCTCGCGTGCCTGCAGAGAGGGCTCTGTGCACCACCTGTGGCACATGTGCCTTGACCAAGTCAAGTCCAAAAATATTATAGAGATTGACCAACCCACTGAATGACTGCCATGACTTACAATCAATGGATTCATTATGTAATATGTAATAAGTCGAAGGCTATACAGTAATCCCTTGTTTTTCACGGGGGATGCGTTCTAAGACCACCTGCGAAAAATGAATTTCTGCGAAGTAGAGGAAAGATATTTTTTATGTATTTAACAAGTATTTCGTTGCCGATCAGTTTCCGGTCACAATTCAAAGTGTTGGTTATGACCTATAAAGCCCTTCATGGCATTGGAGCAGAATATCTCTGGGGCCGCCTTCTGCTGCACGAGTCCCAGCGACCGGTTAGGTCCCACAGAGTTAGCCTTCTCCGGGTCCTGTTGACTAAACAATGTTGTTTGGTGGGACCAAGGGGAAGAGCCTTCTCTGTGGCAGCCCTGACCGTCTGGAACCAGCTCCCCCCAGAGATTAGAATTGCCCCCACCCTTCTTGCCTTTCGTAAACTCCTTAAAACCCACCTCTGCCGTCAGGCATGGGGGAATTGAGACATCTCCCCTGGGCCTATACAGTTTATGCATGGTATGTTTGTGTGTATGTTTTTGCTTTTTAATAAGGGGTTTTTAGTGACTTTTAATTATTAGATTTGTTGTATATTGTTTTATTGTTGTTGTGAGCCACCCCGAGTCTACGGAGAGAGGTGGCATACAAATCTAATAAATAATAATAATAATAATAATAATAATAATAATAATGACTTTAAATCCTCCTTGTATTGTTAACAACCCACCGCTGCTGACCATTGAGAGAGACCAGCTTCTCTCAGCTACCGTGCGGGCTGAAGGAGGCCGCTGCAGTTCCGCCCTCCCCACACACACACAAACCATCCCCCATCCCTGCCCTGGCGTTTTTTTCCTTTTGAAAAAACCCGTGAAATAACGACTCCACGAAAGATGAATCGCGAAGTAGCAAGGGATTACTGTACTCAAAATCACTAGAAGAATCTCCTTTGCTTTTTTGTAAATTGGTAAAGTGGTGCTGTCTAAACCCATCAAGTTCAAGAGCAATACTATGGTGGGTGCTATTAAGTCACATGCCATAGATTCACCATCATGGTTCTAGACCAAGCCAAGTCCAAAAACATTTATAGAGTGTTCTGTCGAGCTTTCTGGTAGAATCCTCCCGAAAATGCACAGATACAATTTCAGACACACCACGTTTGAAAATTCAAAACAATGTTCTTTATACCGAAAATGCAAATAAACGAAGCACTCTTTTTGTATAGCAAAGAGCACTTGTCTCCAAACAAATTGGTAATTTGTACAAGTCCCTTATCAGTTCTGTGATACTTAGCTTGCAGTTGTGAGGCAATTCACAGTCCTTCTTCTTTCACAAAGTGAAACACCCTTTGCTCTGGTTTAGTTTCAAAGCGGGAAAAATCAGCACACAAAGGTCAAAGTCAGCAAAGCAGGCACGAAACACAACGATCAGATAATCCTCCACAGTGGCCAAACCCACAGGCTGCTATTTATAGCAGCCTCACTAATTACCACAGCCCCATCCAACCACAGGTGGCCTCATTTTCTTTGATAATAATCTCTCAGTTGTTGCTGCCTATGCATCGCTCTCCACATGCGTGGCTGTATCATTAACTCTTGTTCTGAATCCAAGGAGGAGCTAGATAATTGATCTCCTTCTGAGCTGTCTGCCACACTCTCCTCCTCCCTGTCACTCATGTCTTCTTGGTCAGAGGAGCCTTCATCAGCAGATTCCACTGGAGGCAAAACAGGCCTGCAGCATGTGGATGTCTCCCCCACATCCACAGTCCTTGGGGCAGGAGCTGGGCCAGAGCTAACCACAACATAGAGATTTGCTGGAAACATGACATTCTGGCAATTGAGCTATCAACCTACTTCAATAAGTATTCAACATTTAGATGATCTACAAAAGACATAACAGACCCCCCAAAAGGGGGGGGGGCAAAAAGAACAAAATACATCCCAAAAGCAATTGAGGACTAGATGGGCATAGTTTAGTACCAAGATCAACAGATCAACAGTCAAGAAGTGAAAAATATCCCACTCAAAGAACTACCAAACTATCAAGCCAACGGCAAACAGCTCCCCCCTCAAACCCACCAATGGTTGTCAGGGTAAGTCAGTAGAATACAGTGATCCCTCGAGTTTCGCGATCTCGATCTTCGCGAAACGCTATATCGCGATTTAAAAAAAAAATTAATTAAAAAAACCCCCACTTCCGCGTTTGGCTTCGGGAGTCAGCTGGGAAGCGGCGCGGCTGTTTTAAAAGGTCGCAGCCGGCCTGGGGGGCTTCCCAGCACCCCCCGAACCCCCAACCTGGGTCTTCCCAGCCGCCCACGCAAAGGGGAAACCCCGGCTCCTCGCTGATGCCCGCCGCTCGCCCGCCCGCCAGCAAGAGGGGGAAGACCCAGGGAAGGTTCCTTCGGCCGCCCAGCAGCTGATCTGCTCGGTAGCGCAGCAGCAGCGAGGAGCTGAATAGGGGTTTCCCCTTTGCGTGGGCGGCAGGGAACGCAAACTCCACCATCTACGCATGCACGGCCATAGAAAAAAAAGGGCGCGCATGCGCAGATGGTGTTTTTACTTCCGCAATCCTACATCGCGAAAAATCGATTATCGCGAGGGGTCTTGGAACGGAACCCTCGCGATAATAGAGGGATCATTGTACTGTATAAATTGAGAGCACATCCCACTCCCTACTAGCACTGATAATGTTATGGTTTGGTAATGAAACGTCTGCAAAAAAAAAAACCAGCCAAGCCCAGAGAGCACCAAAGACCTTTCACTTCAACCCTGAGATACAAACATTCCTTTTTATTGAAAAAAAAAAGTTGATTTTGGAGTTTGCATTAATAATTCTGATGAAATAGGTCACTTTTTAATTGCAATTAAAAAGGACAATTGGAGAAAATTACCTAGCAGGTGATTTTTGCCAGATCACAAGACAAACCATTACAGAGTTCAACAAAACTGCTGTTCAAAGTTTATCAAAATTGTAATTTTTACAAGTGCAAAATGAAGTTGATGGATGAGTTATTAATGCAGTTCTTGGCAACTAAAGTTCATGTGGCTGGCTTGCTAGGTAAATTTGAAAGGAAATAGCCTGAAGGTTATTGCAGTAAATGTGGGAAAAGAACAACCTTGAACTGAACATATTTAGCAAGCAAATATTTTAAAGGCATTTCTGCTGATTTAGTGGATGAGAATTACAAAATCAGAGGTAAATTGATGTTTGCCATTATTGAAATGACTCATAGGCAATGGAATTACAGATGTGAATATGTAATAAAAAATAAAGCAATTTATGAATGCATGGGAAAATGTTCAGATGTTCTTTTCAAATATTGTTCTTCCTGATACCTAACAAGAGATATTGGAAAAATCTGAGGAAATTATTTTAGGAAGTGTTAAAGTTCTGAGGGGGCGAGAGAGAGAGAAACAAAGAAATAAGCTATTTTTTGTTTCCTTATATTTCATGCCACTCTTTCTGGAATATAGCAAATGAGTTACAATATAAAGTCCCTATTAACTTTCTGTATAAATCTTTTGAGAAGGAACAAACAGTCCAACACCAACCCCCTCACCTCAGAATTTTCATTGCCACATCAGGAAAAAAAACCCACACAAACTATTCAACTTTGGACATACTGCGGTAAAAGTAGAGGAAAGATTTGCAAAAAAATAGTCTTTGATGAAACTAATAAAATGCATTATACTTTAGAAAAGGAGGAAATCTTTTTACATGGAGATTACTGTTCAGTTTGAGCTGGAAAAGAACTGTTTCAAGATACCTTGCTATATTCAAGTTTTTTAGTGGATTTCAACTCTAAGAATTCCCCAGCCAGCAAATGAAAGGAGATATTAAAACAATGGAATATTTTAACAGCTTAAAATAATATAATGCTGCACTACAAGGAAACTGAAGCTCATAAAAGGGGGCTTTGTAGTCAAAGTTAGGGGAATTTTAATAGGGCACCAATTCACCTATTAAAGTGCTCTCTTTAGTTGGCTCTTTTTCATGTGGTGTTGATATAAACCCTGATGTTGAGTCACATTTGGATCTGTTCCAATATAAAGTATCGAGGGAATAAAAAATAATATAAGAAGCCAATACAGCTTGAAGATGAATGCTATTTGTACATTGATACCAAGACGGTGATTTGTATCTGACCCATGTAATTCTGCAGGTCAAATCTAACATTTTTGCCACCTGATGCAGAGCACAGGAGCCCTCTCTTCCCAGTTTATAGACTAGGTCCAAAAAGTTTTACTGTTAAATTTTTACTTCAAAGTTGGAGAAAGAATAGCAAATTTCATCATAATACAGGACAGCAGACAGGTTTAGTGTAGTGGGATCCCAAAGCAGTATCTCTTTTCTCTGTAAATGTGATGAATAAATTAAATGAACTCATATATTTGCCCTCTTAAGAGATCCTACTACTAATCTAAATCTCATAGTGATTGGGTTCATATATTGTATTAAGCCATAATTGAATAAGCCCCCCATTGGTTGATTTTGTACTATAAAGCATGGTTTACAAATTACTGTGTCTCAGTTTACACATTGTGCTAAAACAACATCAAACAATCACATCACTTAGAGGGTTATATGAAACCTGGCTATTGTCTGAGCTATCATTTTGTTCTACAAAAGCACTGGCCTTGGAGTACATAAAAGTGTGGCCATAGTTTCACTCTGTTTTATTTGAGTGCAAGGTTATATATTTTGAGGATCAGTGTCCTTATGGCCCTACCTATTTGTCAGCCTGCATTAAAATCAGTATTCCTCTTTTTATGTTTTTACAAAACATAAATATCATTGTATATACATTGCAGGGCACAGTATGGACTAAACAGCTGGATTTGTGGACCTCACACTTGGGCAATGTTCCAGAAAATATAATAATATACAGGTAGCCCTTGACTTATGCTCAGTTGCTTAGTGATCATCCAAAGGTATAATGGACCTAGCTCGGGGTATATACGTTGGAACAAAGTTCCAATAATCATGTGATAGAACTTGGAGTGCTCAACAACTGCGCTCCATTTATGTTTCCAGGATCTTAGAGTCATATAATTATATTTATGATAATTTAACTGAAAACCACCTTTACTTTTGGTGACAAATATCTGTAGCTTGGATGTAGAATGAGGATGAAGGTTTTTTTTCTCTGAACTTGTGGATTGATTTCCAAGTGTTTCATTACGAGGCTAGGCAAAACCTTTAGTGGAATTTAGGGAATTTCATAAACTGCTGAAGATGTTACCTAGACTGGTAACGAAACGTTCAGAAACAAACTCTCAAGCTCAGAGAAAGAACCTTCACCCTCATTTACTTCTGGATTTTTGTAAAACTGGGTCCATAACAAACCATTGATTTACTTAATGGACATGGTGTTTGCTTAATGATTGGCACATAAAAAGTTGTAAATTCGTATTGGTTATATGACCTATCCTCTAAATGACTGTACAACCATTATGAACAGACTTCATTATATAGTATGTAATAAGCCAAAGACTATACTCAAAATCACTAGAGGAATCTCCTTTGCTTTTCCATAAATTGGTAATGTGGTGCTTTCTACATCCATCAAGTTCAAAAGCCATACTAGGGTAGGGTGCTATTAAGCCAACAGGTTCCAGTCTATTGTTCCAATTGTAGATGATTTTCTCTAATCCTCATTTATCTAATCTTCACTTGACTGCATCCAGCGAAGGGGAGGTACAACTTCTCTGAGTAACGGTTCCACTATCATACAGCACGTACAGTTCAGAAGTAATTTTCCCCCTCATACATATTCAATCAGAATTTCTGTTCCTGTCATTTAAATCCATTTTTCAGTGCCCTATGTAATGTTATATACCATGATGGCAAGCATATGGCACACGTGCCACAGGTGGCAACATTTGCCCTGTGTTAGTTCCAGTGCACGCTGACCAGCTGATTTTTGGCCGCCTGGAGGGTGGAGAGGCCGTTTTTGCCTTCCCCAGGCTTCAGGAAAGCCTCCGGAACCTGTGGATGGCGACAAATGGGCTTGATGGGCTTACTAGAAGTTCATTTCCAAACTTCAAGTAGACCCGTTGGGCCCATTTTTTGTCATCCACAGAGTCTAAAGACTTCAGTGAGGCCTGCACACATGCACTGAGGGAGAGTGCAGGGGAGTTGTGTATGCATGCGCGAGGGGAAGGCAGTGCATTATGGGTGTGGGCATACCCGTGCACGATATTGTGCGTGCGTGTGCCCTTTTAGCACCCGAGCAAAAAAAAAAGGTTCGCTATCACTGTAATATCCTGTCAAATATTTGAAAAACATGACCATAGCTCTTATTGGTTTCTTCTCAAAGATAACCATCCCTCTGCATTTAATCCAGTGTTTTTCAAACTTGGCAACTTCATGAGTCTGCGGAGAGGGGCGGCATACAAATCTAATAAATTATTATGATGATGATATATGTACTCCCAGAATTCACATATATGTGAAGTCAATTTCTAGGAGCTGAATTCCACATGTCTAATTTATTTATTTATTGGATTTGTATGCCGCCCCTCTCCGCAGACTCATGTCTAATGGTTTGAAAATGAAGCCACTGTTACCCTCATTGCTATAAAGATTGCCTGAATCAGAACCCCAAACTAGTCACGGTATTCAAGGCAGAGTGGGCATATCAAATGCAGAACAAACTGGCAAGTAGATTTTTTTATTAAAAAAATATTTCTGTATATCCTACCTAAAATTATATTTACTTTTTGGTGTTTTTTTCTCCCCTCAAGCATGTTACATTGTTGACCCAAAAATCTCACATTCAGTTTACAATTTATTAGTACTGCAATTTGTACAAATTTTTTTTGCTTCCTTAGAAAATAATGTTTCAATCATCTCCATTAAATAATATTTTAACCCATTTCTTGTATAAAAACTACTAAATTTTATTTCTCTTCTGAAATGTATTCAATCCAGTTTTATATCATCAGGAAATTCAGGAAAGGATCTCCTTCATCTCCTTATCCAAGTAATAAACAATGTTTCAGAATTCAGGACCTAGAATATTCACACTCACATGATACTGTAGGAAGCCCTCCCTCCCCAGATTAAGATATTTTTATTCTTAAATATTAAAAAGATGCAGAATACGTTTCCCCAAAGGAAAAATACAGGAAAAACAATCTTAACAAAGGCAGAAAATAGCTCCAGTCTTTCTCAAGCAGAAACTGGCGTCTTTGGAGATGGATATTTTGTACCTATTGTTGTGATTCAGCCTGAGGCTCCTCAGGGACCGGCTGCGTCTCTGCTGGATCCAGGCCCGGAGGAGGAGGACAGTGAACAGGAGGGGGAGGACCAGGCAGACGGGGGAGAGGAAAGTCAGGAAGAGGATGAGGGGGAGCAGCCTGAGAGCCCCGGGGGGGGGGGCTCTCCCCAGCCAGTAGCCTGGCCTCATTGGATGAGGAAGCACAGGCTATAATTGACATGAGACAGCGACGTGCAGCTCAGAGACGGGACCAATTAGAAAGGTATTGGCATCACTGAATTGGCAACAGCTGGGTTTGGGTGTGGTTCTCCTCAGCAGGGTTTAAAAGGCAGGCAAGCCCTTTCAGCCATGTGGAGCGTTATCAACTGGAAGTTCTGTGACCCTGCTTTGCTTCTCGGCGTCTCTGATCTTGGCTTGTGGCCTAGAAGACTGGAAGACTTGGGGGAGGCGTATGTTTGTTATCTCCGGCGTTGTTTTTGACAGCACGAATCCTGTTTTACTTCATGGCCTTCATGAAACATCTTTGAAGTTTCAGCGTGTTCCTGTTTGTAAGGACATTTTCTGTTACCTGTGTTTGCTTTGAATTCTATAAACTGCCTTTGATTTTTACCAGTGTGTCTGGCTTCTCTTTTTGGGTTGGTGATTGCTTCTGGAGGGACCCAGACAGAACACCTATTAAGAAAGATTGGGCCAATCTATTCATAAATGAAACACCTCCTGCCTTACAGCTGATAGGATTAAGAATGTACACCCCTCATCCAAATTCTAACGACAGGACATGACATTTAGAATTAACCCACCATCATTAGAATAGCAAAAGACATTACATTGCACAATCCCTCTAGCCTAAAGCATCTTAATCACAAAATCCCCAAACCAGTAGTGGATTTATTTATTTATTTTATTTTATTTATAAGCCGCCATTCTCCCGGACTCCACCCGGTTGCTACCTTTTCAGCCTGGTTCGACCAAACCAGTGGCGGGAATTTGCCCCTGCTTGCCGAACCAGCGGCGATGGATGGATGGCTACAATCCCGAACTGATCCTCCTGTCGCTGCTTCCTGAAAGCGACTGGCAAAAAACCTCCTGGGCCTGCACAGAGGCTTCTGTGCATGTGCAGACAGTCATTTGCACGAAGTGACATCGGAAGTGTGTAAAATGCGCACTTCCTATGTGATGCGAACCAGTAGGGAAGGCAAGTAGAACCTACCTCTGTCCAGAATCCTATAAAGATCCATACATTAATCCAGCCAAGGGGTTGGCTAACCCAGAAACATTGCTGTTGTCACTGTCTTTCCTTACAGCCAGTCAGCTTCCATTTTATTTCTGATGCCTTTCTCCTGACTTTTTTCTTCCTACAGTACCGTATTCCAATTTGATAAGGAACCACTTACAGTAGTCCCTCGCTATATCGCGCTTCACCCACCACGGCTTCACTTCATCGCGGGTTTTGAAGTCAGCGTTGGCACAGATACAGGACAAGCCAACCAGCCCGCGGCTGGGCGAATGATGAGCGGGGCGGGGACTGAGCTCCGGCGGAGGCCCGTCCCCTCATTCAACCCGCCTCGCCAGTGCCGAGAAGGCAGTCTTTGGAGACGCGCTTAGTGGTTGGCGGCGGCAGCGGTGTGCTTGGGGTTGTAGAAAGAGCTGGGAAGGAGGAGAAATTCCCCATCGCGGATTTCACCTATCGCGGCCAGGTCTGGAACATAACACCAGCGATAGGTGAGGGACTACTGTATTACCGTAGCACTCAGCTCAATTGTTGAGTCAGGTGTGTAGCTAGCCACCCATCCCGCTCACACTCAAGTAGCATGCTGAACAGAATATGGACTATTTTATAAAGTGCTTTTCTGCAATTAAGTTAAACTACCCCTCCAGCATTCCCTCAATCTAAGGATTATATCCAGACAAAACCTTTGTTTAAGTACATTTGGCAATATCTATTTTTGGCTGTGGTAATTATCAGATTGTTTTCAAGTTTCTTAAAAATAAAGATTTGTATGAACTCCTGTAAAATCTTTCCATATACAGTGTTCCCTCGATTTTCGCGGGTTCGAACTTCGCGAATAGCCTATACCACGGGTTTTCAAAAAATATTAATTAAAAAACACTTCATGTTTTTTTCCCTATACAACGGTTTTTTCCATCCGATGACGTCATACGTCATCGCCAAACTAATAATTTTTGCAAATAAATAACAAAAAAAATAATTATTGTTAATAAATAATTATGTTTATAAATATCAGGATCACTATTCAATGGTGAGTACCAGTAATAATGGTGAGTAAATGGTTGTTAAGGGAATGGGAAATGGTAATTTAGGAGTTTAAAGTGTTAAGGGAAGGCTTGTGATATTGTCCATAGCCAAAAATGGTGTATTTACTTCCGCATCTCTACTTCGCGGAAATTCGACTTTCGTGGGCGGTCTCGGAACGCATCCTCCATGGAAATCGAGGGAACGCTGTATTGGCCATCAGATTGATTGGCCTCAGTTAATGATATCTAAGAAGCCACAAAAAGATTACCTATAAGAAGCAACTCAACCTATAAAAAGCATTTCCCATCTACATATTCCATTTATATAAAACTATATAAAGTGAATGTCTGGATAATTTTCAGTGGTAGCCAGATTCAACTGCTGTTGCAAGGAAGCTTACAGCAGGGAGGAAGGTAGGAGGATGAAAGCAGGTGCCATTACCAATGAGGCCTATAGAACAGCTGCCCAAGTATGCCAAGAGTTGAGCAGGCCTGAGAGGCAAAACAAACATTTTCTATTTACTCTGATTAGAAAGTTAGCAAGGTAGCTAAGGAGGGGTAATTGATCTGAATTTAGCAGTACTGTGTATGTTCCCTGTTGTGTGCTTGGCCTCTCAAATTTCCTTTCTCATTTGTAAGTCCTTCATAAGCTTGTGTTTAATGCAAATCTTGCATTGTTTATTTCTTAAATTAAAAAAAGGGAAAAACAAAATAAAACACAGTGTTCATCCTTTGGGGAAACTTCACATGAAAATCAGGACCCGATCCTATAGTTTCAGATGGCTCCCTTGTTAACTTCATTAGCAAATGTAATGAACCTGATCTGTCAACATCAGCTTCTCTTGAGAAAAGTCCTCAAAAAAGGGCTTGCAAAAAGCATCTCCTTCACTTGGCCCTTATTTTTCATCCCGTTCCCCTTCAGAAAAGAAATTGGGATTTTCGGGCAAAGTCGCCCTGATTTTCTTCTTTTCTTTGAAGCGTCCAGAATTGGAAACTTTGACATGTTTTCCTTTTGTGCTTTTGTCCACAATTTTCTCTAACCGGGCATTGAATTCCTGCTCATTGCGGCTTCCACTGCTCCCATCTGCTGGCATGCCCTCTTGTAGACTCTCATCATTGGACACTCCATAAATATCCGGACATTCATACAATACCTTTGGAGTTGATTTTTTCTTTCGGAGGAAGGTAAACTTCCACCAACTATAATTATTTTCTGCCATGAAGCCAACAGGAAGGATCGGTCACCTTTGGGAAAGAGGGGGGAAAAAACCACATATCAGTTGTGATCTTGTGACATTAGCTGGTTTTTCTCTCCCCCATAAATGATCAACAAATTTAGAACAATTTCTAAACTAAAGTAATAATAATAATAATAATAATAATAATAATAATAATAATAATAATTTATTAGATTTGTCTGCCGCCCCTCTCCGAAGACTCAGGGAGGCTCACAACAATAATAAAAAACAATATTATAGCAAAATAAATCTAATATTAAAAAAGAAGCATATAAAACCCTATCATAATTAAAAACCAAACAGCACATACATACCAAACATAAAATATAAAGAGCTTGGGGGAAAGGTATCTCAACTCCCCCATGCCTGGCGGTATAGGTGGGTCTCTAGTAGTTTGCAAAAGACAAGGAGGGTGGGGGCAGTTTTAATCCCCAGGGGGAGTTGATTCCAGAGGGCCGGGGCGGCCACAGAGAAGGCTCTTCCCCTGGGGCCCACTAAACGACATTGTTTAATCGATGGGACCCGGAGAAGGCCAACTCTGTGGGACCTTATTGGTCGCTGGGATTTGTGTGGTAGCAGGCGGTTCCGGAGGTATTCTGGTCCAATGCCATGTAGGGCTTTAAAGGTCATAACCAACACTTTGAATTGTGAACGGAAACTGATTGGCAGCCAATGCAGGCCACGGAGTGTTGCAGAAACCTGGTAGATTTTAGGACAGTGATGGCAAACCGTTTTTTCCTTGAGCGCCAAAAATATGTGTGCACACGCTGTCGCGCATACACGAGTGACCACACCCATAATTCAATGCCTGGGGAGGGCAAGAACAGCTTCCTCTGCCCCTGAAGGCCCTTTGGAGGCCAGAAACGGCCTGTTTCCCAACTTCTGATGGGTCCAGTAGGCTCGTGTTTCACCTCCCCTGGCTCCAAAGTCTTCCTTGGAGCCGTGTGTGTGTGTGTGTGTCTGTGTGTAAAAATGCCCTCCCCCATCCCCCCGGAGGCTCTCTGGAAGCAAAAACACCCTCCCAGAACCTCTGTGTGAGCTAAAAATCAGTTGGCCAGCACACACATGAACGTTGAAGCTGAGCTAGGGTAATGGCCTGCATGCCAGCAGATATGGCTCTGTATGCCACCTGTGGCACCCGTGCCATAGGTTCGCCATCACTGCTTTAGGAGAAACCCTCCCATCCTATCACCCCTTACAATACTAGACCACATGGTATCAACAGTAGAGGCCTTCAAATGTCTAGCTTCTATCATATCTTAAGGCCTAAAATTGTCACCTAACATCAAAAATGTCATTAAAAATGCACAACAAAGAACATTCTTTCTGCACCAACTCAGGAAGCTCAAACTGCCCAAGGAGCTGCTGGTACAGTTCTACAGAGGAATCATTGAGTCTGTCATCTGCATCTCTATAACTGCCTGGTTTGGTTCTGCAACCCAACAACACCGACACAGACTTCAGAGGATAATCAGAACTGCAGAAAAAACAATTGCTGCCAATCTGCCTTCCATTGAGGACTGGTATACTGCACGAGTCAAAAAGAGGGCTGTGAAAATATTTACTCATCCCTCACATCCTGGACATAAACTGTTTCAACTTCTACCCTCAAAATGTCACTATAGAACACTGCATATCAAGATAACTGGATACGAGAACAATTTTTACACAAACGTCATCACTCTGCTAAACAAATAAGTCCCTCAACCCTATCAAACTATTTACTAAGTCTGCACTACTATTACTAGTATTTTTTTCTCACCATTCCTATCACCCATCTCCTCCCATATACGACTGTATGACTGTAACTTGTTGCTTGTATCCATAAGAATTTTAATAATATTTATTGTTTCCTGATTGCTTATTTGATCCCTATGACAGCCATTAATTGTTGTACCTCAAGATTCTTGACAAATGTATATTTTCTTTTATGTACAAGAGAGAATATGCACCAAAGACAAATTCCTTGTGTACCCAATCACACTTGGCCAATAAAGAATTCTATTCTGTTCTGTTCTATTCTATTTCATATTCCTGATGTACACATAATAAACATTTCACCCGAAATTCCTAGTTTCATTCCAAAAATAAATATGCAAGTTAAATGGATAACATAAGCAAGAAAATATGAACTTTCTCTCTTGATATGTGACTATGCCCTTAGTGCCTTAGAGAAAAAAAATGTATAATACGAATGATGAGGACAAAATTAAATTCCATGTATGTGGGAAAGATATATTTTTTATGTTTAAGGTGCAGGTATTGAAGCTTGAGTTGGAAGGGAGAGATTGAAATTGAGAATAGTTTCTTTACTAGGGCGACCTGTAGAGAATGGCAACTCTTGGGCAACTTTAAAAGTCAACTTTAAAGACAACTTTATAAAGCCCACAACTATCACAGTGTTAACATATAGTCCTTGCAGTCAGAACCTAAAACGATGAGATGTTGCTTAAAAGATTACTTGGTTTGAATGTCTTTACCTCTTTCTCTCCCCCCCACCCCCCCATGCTACAAAAATCAAGCTTTTCCTTGAACATTTTATTTTTGATTGTTTTCAGTTGCTTCATATTCTAGTTTATGGTGGCAGAGACACAGTATACATACTGTAAAGTATCAATATTAAGTCAGGAAAATATTTGATGAAGCATATCTTATTTGTACATATGAATGATCTTAGCTCAGCCAATTTGTCTGTGACTAAATTCTTCCATCTGTTCATGAACTTACTCATATCATTCTGAAAAAAATTAAATGTACTATATAAATGCTGGTGCTTAGGAACTGCCGAATGTGCTTCTGATAATCCTCGTGTTGAATCCATGCATTTTACAAAGCCACGTTTATTTTTATTTGGTTTGAGAACAATTTTCAGTATTCTCAGGAACCACGGTGATTAAATTCATGCGTTATGCCAAGCTAACCAACTCAAGCCAGTTGTAATGGGCAGAAGGAATAACCTTGAGGAATAGGAGGAAGAACCACAATCAAAACAACAATCAAATAAAAGAAATCTGAGGCTGGGTCAGAATTGAGAAATAATCTCAAGACAAGATTCTTCCAAGTTCTCACAATAATAACGGCATGAGAAGGAAATTTAGATTTGCAATATTCTGTTTCTATAACCATTAAAAGTAGTGTTGGCATACATGACTTTGGTGTCCTAATCTGGTGTGCCTTGAAGTGCTAACACCAGTGTGTCTTATGAGTCCTGTTAAATGATCCATATGGACCAGCCTTGGATCAGAGGAAAATAGTTATTTGTTTGCTTGTTTGATTGATTGATTGATTTATGTTTTTATGCTGCCCTTCTCCTTAGATTCAGGGCGGCTTACAACATGTTAGCAATAGCACTTTTTAACAGAGCCAGCATACTGTCCCCACAATCCGGGTCCTCATTTATCCACCTCAGAAGGATGGAAGGCTGAGTCAACCTTGAGCCGGTGATGAGATTTGAACCGCTGACCTGCAGATCTAGCAGTCAGCTTTAGTGGCCTTCAATACTGTACTCTACCCACTGTGCCACCTCGGCTCTTTTCTTATATCTTCTTGGTAATAAAAAAAATTGCCCATAAAGTACTACAATAATTGTTAATCTTTCCATCTAGGTGCTTTTTACTTATGTTATGCTAATACGAACTATAATCCTATACTTGTTCAATAAAATAAGTAAGTAAGTAAGTAAGTAAGTAAGTAAGTAAGTAAATAAATAAGAAATAGGAACGAAAACTGCATGGAATGCTTATTAAGTCAGCAAAGGAAGAGTATCTCTGAATTATTATTATACATTGATTATTATTATTATTATTCATCTTTTGGTTGGCCCTGGATTTTATATTTGCTCAAGGTGTAACTTCTTGTTTTGAATCTATTCAGATCAAAAACAAGGGCAGGAGCTACATGTAAGTGAATTTGTTTATTCTAAGTTAAAACATTTGTTTCCTGTATGATCTAAGGATACTGTAGTTTGAGATGCCATGATAACAGTTTACAAATAGGCAAACACCTCAATGAAACCGAGGCTGAGCTCAACCCTCTGTTTGAAGGCCTGTCTATTTCTGTGAGCTAAGCAAAAATAAGAGGCAGCCTCTCTCTCATCCCATATATATCATATATTGGATCCCACTCACTGTGTCTATAGATTTCCGTGGGAGCTGTTAAAATCCAACCTTATCTTCCAGCTCAGAAGTGGAATCAGAAAGATATACTGTATTAGAAACATAGATGAATGGTCCAGTGATTCCCAAACTTTTTCAGTCCACTGCCCCCTTGGTGCTACAAACCCATCCTCAGTCCCCCCACCCCCTTCAGGTGGGCATGGTTTGGTGGTCTGGTGACCAGGGGAGCGTGGCCAACTTGCAAAATGTAGTGAAACCTACTTAACTATTGATTTGATTTGATTTGATTTGATTTGATTTGATTTGATTTGATTTGATTTGATTTGATTTGATTTGATTTGATTTGATTTGATTTGATTTGATTTGATTTGTATGCCGCCCCTCTCCATGGACTTGGGGCAGTTCACAACTATGCTCTTGCTTAGCAACCAAAATTTTGGCCTTGATTGTTGTCATGAATCTCTTTCTTTCTTTCTTTCTTTCTTTCTTTCTTTCTTTCTTTCTTTCTTTCTTTCTTTCTTTCTTTCTGCCTTTCTTTCCTTCCTTCCTTCCCTTCCTTTCTGTCTTCCTTCCTCCCTTCCTCCTTCCCTCCAGTGGTCGGGTTGTATGCCAATCCTAGAAAGCAAGCAAGCAGGGGGGCTCCCAGGAACGCAGTGTGGATGGCCGCCAACCATTACAGGCTGCTGGGAAGGTAGTAGTCTGCTATCTCCCTTCCCCACTGCCCTAACGTGATTTCCTGCCTTCCATGTGGTCTCTTAGCATCCCCCTGCCACCTCTTTCCTCTTAGCACCCTCCCTAAGCGTCATCTCACTGCCTTCCAGTGGATGGTACAGCCCACTTTGGGAACCACTGTTCCAGTCCAACAACGGCTATATCACTCAGTGCCAGCATTCTTCAACCAAATAAATCTAATAAATAAATAAGTATCCTCCAGATGCATTACGTTATTTTTAAGCTTGGTTACTAAATTACAGATTCAAATAAGCTGTCTTCAAAACAATGCTTAAACTTTATTTATGTTTCTCTGAAGAACAAAGAATTTTTTTTTTATTCATGTTCTCTTTGTCCATCAACCTGGAAATGTTCTCCCCTGTGTGTTAGACATCGATACTGGTTCAGAATTATGGGAGTTGTTCCAACAAATGACAAAGGTAGCAGGTTGGGGGAAAGAAGAAAGGAGGGGTCCATGACCCATCTTTTATTGGGAATCATAGATAACTAGATAAACTAACATGTCCTTTTTATTATTATTTTTTTTATTATTTTTTGTCCAATACACAATACATAGAAGAGAATAGACATGAGGTAATATATATATATATATAAAAATATAAAATAGAGGAGGATATATGAAAGGAAGAAAATATATATGATATATGAGATAAAGGAAAAACAATTGGACAAGGGACGAAAGGCACACCGGTGCACTTATGTACGCCCCTTACTGACCTCTTAGGAATCTGGAGAGATCAATTGTGGATAGTCTAAGGGAAAAATGTTGGGGATTAGGGGTTGACACTATTGAGTCTGGCAATGAGTTCCACGCTTCGACAACTTGATTGTTAAAGTCATATTTTTTACAATCAAGTTTGTAGCGGTTAATATTAAGTTTGAATCTGTTGCGTGCTCCTGTGTTGTTGCGGTTGAAGCTGAAGTAGTCATTGAACTATTTCCATACAATGGAGGTAACGGCAGAGAAAGGTCTCTCCTAGACCTTGCCAGATGGAGTTATTTGATCAGGAGAATATCTGCAACATGCATTCCTTGCCTGTCTGAGTGGAATGAAGCTGGATCTGTAGGCAGTATGGTTCTATTTTACATAGGGCTTTATAGATCGTAAGCAACATCTTAAATCAAAGTAAACTGGCACTCAATACAGTTCATGGAGTAGAGTGTTATATGTGCCCTTCTTGGGTGCCCAATATAGCATTTAGCATTTGATTTCATCCATCCTTGAGAGGTCAGAAACTGAAATATTCTGTACAGATGTATCTTTTCATTTTCTCCTTCCTTTTCTCCATATAGAGAGCAAGAAGGATTCATTTGCCAGAAGAAGAAGAAAAAAACCCTCTGGAGTGGCATAATAATGACTCTAATCCAATGTTTTACATGGATAACAGAAAGCAGAGCATTTTTTAAAATTCACAAATCGATGGATACCTTTGAAATAGGCAGTAAAATAAATAAATGTATCAAGACATACATTTCTTATGTCTCTCAATTCTTAGGACAGAATTGAGTAAACTAATGTTCTTCACATGTTTTGGACTTCAGTTCTTATGATCCCTTGTAATTTGCTATTTTGAATGGAGGTTAATGAGAATGGAAATTTAAAATCTTAATTTGCCTGATATCTGAACTGAATAATTAGACTCTATCTCTGTTAAGTATATTTTAGCAGTAACTCAGGTTTGCAAAGTGAAATGTTTTATCTTTATATCTGCTGTGATGATCAATTAAGCATTTGTGAAGACTACAAAAAACAGCATTTCCAGGTATGGAATGAGTTTCCTTCCCCTCTTCCCTTAAAAGTGCCATTAACAACATACCTGCTTTGTCTGGTCTCTGATCTGTCCGTCACTGAACAGTATCTTCAACTCTTGTGGGCAAAGAAGGTGTGAGGTAGACCGATACACTGAGCTAGACGTTGAGTTACTTTTGTGCAAAACTGGCAGAGATGGCTTTGGCAACCAGTAAAAATGTGACTCTCACATCTCAGGTGTGTGGAGGTGCCACATACCTATTTGTGCTTCACTTCTCTCTCCTTCCCTCTGTATGTCAAGGTTAACCAGGGACTGAGCCACTCCTGCCTAAAGTAAACAGGAGCGAATAGTGGCTGAGCAGGGACAGATTTGAATATTCATTAGAGAAATCTAAGCTGAGATCTTTTGCTGCCTTAGAGCAATTCCATTTGACTTTACCTGCAGAAAAGAAGGAGGTGGTATTGGGGTGTGTGTGTTAAATTCCAGAATTTCAGCCATTGGATGTTGTGAATGCATCCACGAAGCCTTAAAGTTTTATTTACTGAATCAAAGTTTTTAAAAGGTAAACACTTTACTTCCTTAGGTGGATTATGTTGATAACCACTGACAATAAATGCATTACTGAATGTTCATGCCCACAGAGCTTTGGACTTTATAATCCAAACTGAGTTAACAAGGCAAAATTTAAACTACCTAGAATTGCACCCTGATAAGTAACTGGTCCTGCAAGGTACAAATAGGTCCTGCAAGGTACAAATACAGTACATGGTAACACTATTATTCTGCAAGTATCATTTATGATACTGTATACTGTCAACTTATTGAAGATAATTTCCCTCAAGGTCAGTTTTTAGTGATCTGGTCTAGTTTATTATTTTTTAACTGCCGGAATCAAATGTAGGAATCAACCACTGAAAAACATGTCAACTACAAAGTTAACTGAAAATTCATAAAAATTCTTCCATGGGTTTTAATCCTCAGAGTCACTTTATATCACAGTAATCAAACGATAAATGATGTGTGAACTACTGTTTTATAAATACTTGTTTTGTGACTTCTAGTTCCAGTTACTGTATTTATTTCAATTGTACTTTTCTTTTATCCTTCTAATCACCCAGCAATATAGGTAAGCAAGTAAATGAAAGATAGTGTGTTAGGTATTTATAGTTGTAGCATAGGGTGTAAACCACCTATTGGTTATATTTTATTACAAAAATAAAATGTTTGAGGACAAAATTTAGAGATCACATTGTTCCATTCATGAAAACTTGCCTTGAATATTTCGGGTATTCCAGAAAGCCTTATTGAAGTTTTAAACTTTTAGAATAAAGGCTTCAAGCTAGATGGGAAGGGTCTAATTTTGTATTAATTAATTTTAAAATAACCATTGAAGCTTCTTCCTAAAATAATTTTATAATCTGCAGATTTTAAGAAAGGGAGAAATCTTTCCCTCTAGAGATATATCTCTAAATGCTCTGCCTCAGTTTATGCTGGGGCTTGGGCCTCTGTAATACTGGACAAAGTTAAATGGAGTTTTTTTTTAAAAATAAAATAATAAGGAAATAATCTTGTCTACTAGCATGATGTTTGCAAAGCTTTCCACAATTGTGACTATTTATTTATACAGTGTCTCCAAGCTACTTGTTCTTTGTGGAACAATATAAATACACAAATTAAAAATATAGATTTGAGTTTCCAAAGTGTTTCCAGTCTAAACTAGACAACAGAAAAAGAAAACTTCAACCCAATCTTTTTCTGAGTAAAATTCCAAGGACAGATAAGCCCAGTAAAAGGTTCTGGTTCATGGGGACCAATTTATTCATCTATGTAATCCTCCAAATCCAATTTTGTGAGATACAAAATGTAATTTTCTAGTTGTTAAAGCAATATGGGTACAGCAGAATGTATGCCCACTGAAAAACTAGGAGCACTAATTCCCAGCTTAATCCATTTTACAAAGAACTCCTTGTTAAAATAAAACAAAATAACTCTTAAGCTGACATTTAATTTGATATGAACAGGTGGAACTTCCTGGTTCCAGTTCTTAGCAGTGCCAAACAATCTTCTAATATCTATTTCTTTATCCTTCATTGAAACCAAAGGGTTAACATCTCTAGTTCTTACTAGTTTGGTTCTTTTACATCTATTCTTTTCTTTGGAGGATTAGTCAGACTAGACTCTGGCTCAGGCACTCATCAGACCGGTTTAGACTTCTTTTCTTTTCTTTTTCTTTCTGTGTTGGGGTGAGGGGAAGTAATTTTTTCCTTTTTCCTGTTCAGCGGCCAACAGCTTCCAGTAATCCAGGTTAGAGACCATTCAGTTGTTTTCCAATGCAAATCATTATTCCAAAACAGCAAATCTTTCCAAGAGATGAACATCATACAGTATTTAGAGTGGAAAATAATCTGTAATTTTAATTGTTCAGAACTGAATCTATTTCCCATAATTCAACTTTATATCAGCGCACCATTTTGGGACTGAGCCTTAGTGAAATTTCAAACTCAATTGGTTATCCTAGTCATAATGAAATCATGACCTTTATAACTTCTAAAAGTAGAGACAGGGCAAAGGTAATGTGAGAAAGGTTGGGCATCCTCCACTCATCTAAAACCCACATACTATTTATTTCCAGCTTGGATTTTATTTAAGCATTCTTAAATTTGTGTGCCACTTGAATCTACCCTCACTCCAGACAAATGGGGCTTTAAATATGATATTACCAAAATTATCTCAGCCATGTATGTTTAATGGGTTAAATGCAAATCATTTAGAGAAGGCCTTCCAAATCAAGTGGAAGTTCCACTGATTTTAAGATCTATTTTCTTGGCATGTCTAAGTCCAAACTCAACACCAATATATCAGTAACAACTGGCAATTGGCCCATGTCCATTGAATGTTTAATGTTGGTTATATTGAATGAATGATTATGATACTTAGCTTTTTATAATGTTTTTAGTGAATTATTTATATTAATTGGATCTGATTGTAAATTGTACAGTGGAACCCCGACATAAGAGCTGCTCTACTTAAGAGCAACTCGAGATAAGAGCTGGGAGGTGAGAGATATTTTTGTTCTACTTACAAGCCCAAATTCGAGATACAAGCGCCAAGGAGCTGTCTCCTGAAGCCAAACGCTAACTTCCGCGTTCGGCTTCAGGAGACAGCTGCGAAGCGGCGCGTGTGTTTTAAAAGGTTGCAGCCGGCCTGGGGGGCTCGGGGGGGGGGTGCTTGCAGCTTTCTTTCTTGGTCTTTTTCTTTCTCTCTTTTACCTTCCCTTCCTCTATTTCTTCTTTTCTTTCTCCTTCCCACCTTCTTCCCTCCCTCCCTCCCTTCACTCATTCCTCTCTTACTCTCCCCTTTCATAAGTTTCCTTGCTTCCTTCCTCTGTTCCTGTCCCTTCCCTCTTTCCTTCCTTCCTTCCCACCCTCCGTCCATTCATTCACCCATTCCTCTCTTGATCGCTTAAAGCCGGTCCCTGGTGCAAAAAGGGTTGGGGACCTCTGTCCTACAGGATTGGGTGGCAGAGAAGTTGAACATATGTAAATTTAAAAGTTTAAGAAAGTTTACAAGTTAAGTGAAAGAAACTTCATTATTCATTTATATGTACATGTACGTTTCTTCATTAAAAACTTGTCTTTCTGCATAATTTAGACTAACTTTGTGAGTTTTTTGAGGGCTGGAACCAATTAAAATTATTTACATTAATTCCTATGGGGAAAAGTCGTTCGAGATAAGAGCTGCTCGACTTAAGAGCCCAGGTCCGGAACGAATTAAACTCGTATCTCGAGGTACCACTGTATATTGTTTTATGGACATGCTGTAAGCTGCCCAGTGTCCACAGAGAGGGGCGGCATACAAATCCAATCAATCAATAAATAAATAAAAAAAATAAATAAATTTGCTTTCCACAACCCGATGTCCTAACTATGTATTAGAGTTTTTAAAGGCAAATATTTTATAATCTAATACATATATAATATACAGGGGAGCATGCCTGGAGAAAACTGACACATAAATCATATAAAGGAAATTGGAGACTTTCTAGAATGACAAAACATTCTTATTTAAGTCATTCACACTCTGGAACATAAAACAATTGCTTAGAATATTTTTTTTGTATGTGATCTAGTAAGTCATTTATGAAAGATGTATGACCTTTGCTGTAAGCAAACACATGGACTGAATGCAAAGCTTTGTGATTTCACCTTTTTAACAAAGACAGTCTCATCTTAAAATAGTGATGTTCGTCCATATTCGAAGAGGACCTTGACATTTAATGGGTTGTGGGTGGTACATGATATGTCTGCAGGTAACTGGTAAAGCCGATACGGAAACAAAATGTTCTGTCACATGTTTGGCAAACGTGTGGGCACCTTAAAATAGTATTACTAAAACAAAAGCTGAAATTATAAACATTTAATATTGGAAATTTATTATACACTTTTGGTACCAGATATTCTACCATTGTACATGAGACATTAGAATTGCTGAACAATTCAACTTGGAGAATAGATGTTTTTACACTGTTTGGTATTACTATTATTATTACTAGGTTATGCAACTCCAACATTAACTTCTGATTGGAAGAAATGGCTAATTTTGAAATTATTTTTTGAAGTTATTTCCCAATGTGATCTTATTAGTCCTGTTATCCTTTAACTTACTTGAAGGCAGTCTCATTATGTAATCATTTCTCAGCATCCAAATACTGTAATAAATAGCTGGTGTAATGGCAGCCTTGACTTGGGTGACTATATAACATGAAGGAATTATACTACTGCTTTACCTCAAGCTGTCTAATTTCTGAATACTGTAATATTCTCTGATAGGTTTTCTTAGGGAATAAAGACAATATTTAGGCTTAAAGAACTTTTTAAAAAATTATTTGTCAAAACATGTACAAGATAACAGGTATAAACAAAAGCAAAGTAGGTATAGGTAAATTTGGACAATAAGACAGGATAGGGACGGTAAGCAAGATGGTGCACTTATGCACACCCCTTACAGACCTCTTAGGAATGGGGTGAGGTCAGCTGCAGACAGTCTAGGGTTAAAGTTTTAGGGGTTTGGGGAAGAAATCAGAGTCAGGTAGTGCATTTCAGGCATTGATCCCTCTGTTGCCGAGGTCGTATTTTCTGCAGTCGAGTTTTGAGCAGTTTACATTGAGTTTGAATCTATTTGTGTGCTCATGTGTTGTTGTGGTTGAAGCTGAAGTACTCAGTGACAGGTAGAACATTCTGGCAGATGATATTATGAACTACATTTAGATCAGAAGAAGGTGACGTAGCTCTAAGTTTTCTAAGCCCAAAAATTTCAAGTCTGGTGGAATAAGGTATCCTGTAGCAAGCAGAGGAGTGGAGGACTCTTCTTGTGAAATATTTCTGGATTTTCTCAATTGTATTAATGTCCCATATGCAATGCGGGTTCCAAAAAGGTGGACTTGCGGATTGACTTAAACCTTTCATCTGCAGATAATCCTTTTACCACTGGTCATGTCCTTAGCTGAAACGGTTTAGCATTTCTGCTTCATCTACATTAGGGTTCAAATTTGTACGTGCGCAATTCCCTCATACAAAAGTAACCTCAACGTCGAAGAATCTGAATCCGTGTGTAAATATTGAGCACCACCTGGCGACCACTATCGTTTCCTAACTCCATTCCTGCCCGCACTCGCTCCGCCCGCACCCCCCTCCCCTAAGTGATTTTTTTTTTTTTACAGTGTGAGTTTTTGTTGGCCAATCACAGAAACGATGCGTGGCCTTGTACAGCTCCCACATTTCACTTCCTACAGAAGGCGGCCTCTGCATATTGAAGCCTGCGTTCCTTATTGGCTACGGCAGAATAACTCTGTCCTGCGTCTCCTCCGATTGGTGGTTGAGGCGGAAGAGTAACATCGCGAAGAGAAGCGAGTTCTTTTGGCGGCGGAGGCAATAGAAATGCAGGTGGGAAAGAAGGTGTAATGATAGAGATAGGGGGCAGTTGATGGGAAACAGAACTTGGGTATTTGGGGCGGGGGTAAACACCTCGTCCTGAGATTGCTTCGCAATCCCACTGTTTGTAGGCTTGAGAATGACAGAGTTGGAAGGGACCTTAAAGGTCCTCTAGTCGAACTCTCTGCTCGTGCAGAAGATCCTATTTTGCATCTGCATTAAACTCCCCTGGTTTAATTCTAAAACGAATGCCACGCACTGTCCTCCGTTAATTCTTCTAATTATAACTTCCAGGATGCAGTTACCAAGAGTGAATATAACATTTTTGGAAACACTGACTCAAAAAAGAAATCTTCCAGAAATTCTAAAGGAGGTTCTCACTGAAACAAAGTCTTACCTCTGATTTCATTCTTTACAGGGAATCTTCTGCTTTTGCTTCAAAGCCATTTTGCTTTTAGAAATTGCTATTTTATTGTCTATGAGAGAGGCATCTTGCTTTTATCTTAAAATACTGTACCCTAGAAGCAGCAGATGCTGAAATATTTTATTCACATTTGTGTAATACAGTGTTTGTCAACCAAAGCTTTTTTTTAAAAAAAAATGTGAACTTCAGTTCCTCAAATTGCTGTCTAGGAGGCAACTCTGACTAGGAAATTCTGAGAGTTGAAATCCACACAACTTTAAAAGTTGCTGAGGTTGAGAGATACTGGTGTAAATGTGCAGATTGTTAACATAGTGACAGAAATCTAAGACATTTGGAGGAAAGACAGATAATCTATCATGCGTAAGCACATATGAATTTCAAGATATTAAAAATCTATGTATACAGTTATTTAACTGAAAGTATTTCCATCATAAACTTTGAAGGTTTAATTTAGGGTGTTGATTTTGACAAATTAAGCACAGGACTGAATAGAGTAGAATAGAATAATAATCCTATTCTATAATTCTATTCTATTCAGGTGTTTTTGATTTAGCACAAAGAGGTTAACCATGGTATACTTTGTAAGTCATGGGTGTAGGTTGTGTGTTATGTAAGCCCAACTAATTATAACCAACTGAAGTCAACTTTGCCAAAAACACTCTCCATGCATATTGTGATTTGTAAAACCAATAATTGTAATTGGAGCAAGAATTAAGCATGAAATGGCATTTTAATTCAATATATTTTAATAGACTAATGTTATTGGACATGTTATTTCTTTTAAATCTTCAATGATTTAATATGTCGGGGTTTAACATATTATTGACATAGTAATTTCACTGAGTTAAATCTCTTTGAGACTCTTGTTAAATCACTCTGATTCTGTTTCAACAGGACTATCAGAACTTGCCAATTGATATACAGACCAGCAAGTTGCTTGGTAGGTGTCTTTATGTTCTTTACTTGCTTTACTCTTAAAACAAGTGGCTGCTTTAAAAGTACTGCATGTATAAATATGTCCTGGAATAAATATGTGATCTTTCTGACTTTTCTTTTGATGTGTATCTCCTTTTTTTGGAAAAGATTGGCTGGTGGATAGGCGACATTGTAGCCTGAAATGGCAGGCTCAGGTCCGCATCATCCGTGAAAAAATTGCTTTGGCTATCCAGGACATGCCAGAAAATGAAGAAATCAAATGTCTTCTGTCTGGTGCCTGTGAGTATTGATTGATTGATTGATTAGATTTGTATGTCACCCCTCTCCGAGGACTCAGGGCGGCTCACAACATATCAAAGAAAGCATAACAATACATCTGGATCCAATTAATGTAATTAAAAAAACCTAAAAGTTCTAATATAATGAAAAACATTCATTACCATTCACTCATTGGTCGGGGAGAAGATCTAATGAGCCCAGGCCTGGCGGCAAAGATAAGTCTTTAAACTTTTTCGGAAGGCAAGGAGGGTGGGGGCAGTACGAATCTCTGCGGGGAGCTGATTCCAGAGGGCTGGGCCCCCCACAGAGAAGGCTCTTTCTCTAGGTCCCGCCAACTGACATTGCCTGGTTGATGGGACCCTGAGGAGGCCAACTGTGGGACCTGACCGGACGCTGGGATTCGTGCGACAGAAGGCGGTCTCGGAGGTAATCTGGTCAGATGCCATGTAGGGCTTTGTAGGTCATGACCAACACTTTGAATTGTGTCCAGAAACTAATCGGCAGCCAAGGGATGGTGAAATATGGGTATGCCTTGTAACAGTGATGGGCTACCAAAATTTTTAAAACCACACTGTGGGCGTGGCTTGTGCATCTTGTTTCAATATCTTTCAGTGCAAATTGGGTGCTCTGGGGTGGAGCTTCAAATTTTGCTACCAGAACTGTGTTCCTGGCCGTTCCCATAGGAGCCCATCACTGCCTTGAAAGGTCCATAACTGCTCACGCAGCTGCATTTTAGACAATTTGAAGTTTCCAAACACTCTTCAAAGGTAGCCCAATGTAGAGAGCAACTTTATGAAAGTTGTCAAATGAATGTATAATTAACCTTGTATTTAGAATATATAATTAACCTTAGATAATAAGCTTGGGATTTTTGCTGTTCATTTTTTAAAGAAAAATAAGACATTTATAGAATACAGTGTATTTAATCAAAATCTCACAATCCTCCTATCTCTGATTTCAGATATTCACTATTTTCACTGCCTCAGAATTGTGGAAATCCTCAAAAGGACAGAAGCCTCTTCTAAAAACATATTTGGTCGTTATTCTTCCCAGCGAATGAAGGTGAGTGAATCAGGAATAAGGAAACAGCATATTTTACATTCCACACTGCTCAATAAACTACATTTTCCAAGAGTTGGCTGTTCCCCTGTGTATTACCCATACTCATGAATTGCAAAACATTAAAATTTTAATTTAATTTAATTTTAATTAATTAAGGTTCACTTCTTTGTGCTAAAAAACCCCAACCTCATATAGTTTAATATGACATATCAACTCTATTGATTTTTAAAGTTCCTTCAATGTTAGCAGTTTACTAATCCTTGGATTTTTCAACAGTTGAATCAAGAATATCAGATTTCCATGTTTTTGCCCACTTCCAATGAAAGTATTGGTTAAATTGAATCTGAGATGAAAGGCATAGTAATCCAATAAATCTGACTTTCAGAACACAATGTGGAGACATTATTTATATGGGATTTATTTTTAAGTAAATGTATATGGTCCATCTATCTACTTTGATAAAAATAATAAGAAATTGAAACCAAAAAAACTATAACATTGAGACACAAGTAAAATATTGCATTCATTAACTATGATAGCCTGGCCCATCAAATCTTCGACCCAGTATTGGGGATAAAAGCCAGGTTTTCTTTGGTTCCTGAAGGCCATGAAATTTGAGCCATGTGTATCTCTGCTTTCCAGGCCTCACCAGGTAACACCAAGGGGTCTTGGAGCATGCCAACCTCACAGATCTGGTGTGACAGGCAGAAACCCCTGGCGATAAGTGGCCCTAAAACTAGCCTGGCCTCATATCGTGTAAGGTTTTAAAGGTGGGGATCAATTCCTTGAATCTGGAAGCTTAATGGGAGCCATTGCTGCTCATTCATTGTTTATGTGGATGTGCTCTAATGTGCTCATCCCCGGGCCATGGCCTGTTCAGAACTGCTGGACAGCACAAGAGACAGACTGTGTATGCATATGTGCAGCTCTACCTGCCCCAAAGACGTCTCTTGCATGAACTGTGTACGTACATGAGAGCCGGCCACTCACACGGCCCGTTTCCCCTCTTCCTCCCGCCCACAAAGCTGCCTGCTCTCAATGCCCCAAAAGTGAAGTAGTGAGAGCAGAGGCTAAGAGAGAGATGAACGCACCCTGCTTAGCTTTGCTGACTCAATTGAGGCTGCCTGCGCAGGTTATCCAATCTGCTTTTGGAGTGTCAGCCTTGGTAATCAGAAGAAGCATGAGGCCTATAGCTATAGTGTACCTGGCTATAGAGAATATATTTAGCTCATATTTTCAATACAGATCTTTTATTATTATTATTATTATTATTATTATTATTATTATTATTATTATTATTTATTAGATTTGTATGCCGCCCCTCTCTGAAGACTCAGGGCGGCTCACAACAGTAATAAAAAATAGTATAATAATGGAACAAATCTAATAGTAAAATTACATTAAAAAACCCCAACAATTAAAAACCATACAACACATACATACCAAACATAAAATATAGGAAAGCCTGGGGGAGATGTCTTAATTCCCCCATGCCTGGCGATATATGCCTGTCGTGCACCCGCCTGCTCTTTCTTTTTTCTTATGTGTTTGTATTTTCTCTTGTAATGTTATTGCATTTATTTATGTAAATAAAATTTATTTTTAATTTTTAAAAAAAAGAAGAAGAAGCATGAGACCGTGCCTCCAAGGGCTTCTGTGCACCAAAAGGTTTTGCAAATGGACGAAAAGCTTCAGGGAAGTGGTTTCACACTGCGTCAGGCCTTCTGTCCTTTTATAAAAGCTTTTGGCACAGAGAAGCCTGAAGGAGCATGAAACTGCCCCAAAGGATTCTCTCTTGCTTGAGTGGATTTGCACGTGCTTCTGAGGCCTGGTTCCCCTCTCTTTTTCCCTCTTCTGGCCCACCAAGCTGCAAAGTTAGCACATCACTGGTCAATGTCACTGCGGGACCCAGGAGAAGAGCCTTCTCTGTGGTGGCCCCGACCCTCTGGAACCAGCTCCCCCCAGATATCAGAGTTGCCCCACCCTCCTTGCCTTTCGCAAGCTCCTTAAAACCCACCTCTGTTGTCAGGCATGGGGGAATTGAATTTTTTCCCCTCCCCCCTAGGCTTATAGAATTTATACATGGTATGCTTGTTTGTATGATTGGTCTCTTAAATTGGGGTTTTTTAGATTACTTTTTAATATTAGATTTGTTACATTGTTTTCTTTATTGTTGTTAGCCGCCCCGAGTCTTCGGAGAATAAATAAATAAATTCTGGACCAGGTGCAGCTTCCGAACAATCTTGAATGTTAGTCCCATGTTTAAGTAGTCCTCGACTTAGCAACATTTCATTTAGTGGCTAAGGCTACAACACCACTGGGAAAAGTGACTTGTAATATTTTTCATCTGGATATCTTCATAGATTTAATCAGAATTCAGTTGCTTGGCAACTTAATATATTTTGTGATGGTTGCAGTATCCTGGGCTCGTGGGATCACTTTTTACAACCTTCTTGTCAAGTAAAGTCAGCAGAAAGCCAGACTCACTTAACAACTGTGTTATTAAACAACTGCAGCAAGAAAGGTTATAAAATAGAGTAAAACTAAATAACTTCCTTGCTTAACCATGAATATTTTGGGCTCAATTGTGGTTGTAGGTCGAGGACCACTAGAAGAGCACGTTGGGTTAGATCAGTGATGGCAAACCTTTTTTCCCCTCGGGGGCTGAAAGGGCGTGAATGCGTGCTATTGCACATGTGTGAGTGCTCACACCCATAACTTAATACGGGCGAAAACAGCTCCCCCCCCCCCCAGAGGCCCTCTGAAGACTGGAAATGGCCTGTTTCCCAACTTCTGGTGGGACCAGTAGGCTTGTGTTTCACCTTTCCCAGGCTCCAAAGGCTTCCCTGGATCCGGAGGAAGGTAAAAACACCCTCCCCCACCCCGCTGAAGGGGCTCTTTGAGCCAAAAATGCCCTCCCAGAGTCTCTGTGCTAGCTAAAAATCAGCTGGCTGGCACATTATTATTATTATTTATTAGATTTGTATGCTGCCCCTCTCCGTAGACTCGTGGTGGCTCACAACAGTGATAAAAAACAATACATGGTAACAAATCTAATATTTAAAATCTAAAAATAACAATTTTACATTAAAAAGTCTAAAAAAACCCAATATATAAAAACATACACACAATCATATCATACACAAAAACTACATGGGCAAGGGGGAGATGTCTCAGTTCCCCCATGCCTGACGGCAGAAGTGGGTTTTAAGGAGTTTACGAAAGGCAAGGAGGGTGGGGGCAATCCTAATCTCTGGGGGAAGCTGGTTCCAGAGGGTCGGAGCCACCACAGAGAAAGCTCTTCCCCTGGGTACCGCCAGCCGACATTGTTTAGTCAACGAGACCCGGAGAAGGCCAACTCTGTGGGACCTAACTGGCCACTGTGCGGCAGAAGGCGGTCTCGCAGATATCCTGGTCCGGTGCCATGAAGGGCTTTAGAGGTCATAACCAACACTTTGAACTGTGACCGGAAACTGATCGGCAACCAATGCGGACTGCGGAGTGTTGGAGTAACATGGGCATATTTGGAAAAGCCCATGATTGCTCTCGCAGCTGCATTCTTCACGATCTGAAGTTTCCAAACACTCTTCAATGGTAGCCCCATGTAGAGAGCGTTACAGTAGTCGAATTGAGGTGATGAGGGCATGAGTGACTGAGCAGTGACTCCCTGTCCAAATAGGGCCGCAACTGGTGCACCAGGCGAACCTGGGCAAACGCCCCCCTCGCCACAGCTGAAAGATGCTTCTCTAATGTGAGCTGTGGATCGAGGAGGATGCCCAAGAGTGGACCCTCTCTGAGGGGGTCAGTAACTCCCCCCCAGGGTGATGGACGGACAGATGGAATTGTCCTTGGGAGGCAAAACCCACAGCCACTCCGTCTTATCAGGGTTGAGTTTGAGTCTGTTGACACCCATCCAGACCCCAACAGCCTCCAGACACCGGGACATCACTTCCACTTCACATACATACACACTGGAGCTGAGCTAGGGCAACGGCTCACGTGTCAATAGATATGGCTCCGCGTGCCACCTGTGGTACCCATGCCATAGGTTTGCCATCCAGAGTGAACTGCCATTTTCTCATTTGATCAGGAGCTGTGAGTCCAACAGAACCCCAAAAGTGTAACTTCTGCCAAACATAAATATAGCAAATTTGAAGAGTGTTGAGGCCTAAAAAACACATCACCTGCATAGCAGAATCCAGCAGGTTCTGACCAGGTCTAGAAAACCGGTAGCGGAAATTTTGAGTAGTTTGGAGGACTTGTAAACACCACCTCTGACTGGCCCTGCCCTTATCTATTCGGATTTGGTGGAAATGGGGATTTGGAAATGGAATGGGGTGGGAATGGAGATTTTGCAGTATCCTTCCTTGCTGTGCACATCAAGCCATGCCATGCCACGCCCACCAAGCCATGCCCAGAGAATCGGTAATAATTTTTGGGGAATCCCACCACTGTAAATAATACACATAAAATACATTTTATGAAAATGTACTCAGTATAGTGCGTAAACAATGGGTTAAAGTTAAGCATTGAATATGACTCAGATCACTGTTCACCAAACCATTGTTAGAAAAATAATAGATTAAGGCTGTGTATGAATCAAGGGTTATGGATGCAGGTGTAATACCTTCTCTTTCATAGATGAAGACAAGCTTAAAATATTTGAATGAACTTGAGGGAGAAATAAATAAATATGTAAGTTTCAGTCTGCCTAGCTGAAGCAGTGAACTATAATTTTTTGATTTAATAGCGCTATGGCAAATCTTCGAAAGGCTAGCTCAACCTCTTATAATTTTGATTGATTTTCCTTTATTCATTCAGTAAATTAAATTTTTCTACCTGGTTTATTTTCTATTTAAGCTTCTTTTGGGGGCTTTCAGTTTTAAGAATAAGGGCAAAGTGCAAGAGATGCTGTAGTGTTTTTCCCATCTCTGAGAGATGGCATTCTGGCCCTTAGAATAAATGGAGAATGGGTTGCATATATCACAGTAGTAGTCTCTTTCTTTCATTGTCTTTTCTGCTCCTCTTTTACAGGATTGGCAAGAAATTGTAACACTATATGAAAAGGATAACACTTACTTGGGTAAGGCAAAAGGCAGCCTCCCTGTGTTGCACAGAAGTTCATACAATTCTTATAACGAGTCCACTCCTTTCTTTAGCCTGCAATTAAGGCTATATAAATTCAGTATTTACATTGCTTGCCTACCAGCAATTAAAATCACATTTCCTCCTTTCAGAAGCACCTTCAGAGATCAGAAGGTTTAACATTTGAAGAAGATCACTGTAAACTATCTATCTATCTATCTATCTATCTATCTATCTATCTATCTATCTATCTATCTATCTATCTATCTATCTACCTACCTATCTTATCTATCTATCTATCTATCTATCTATCTATCTATCTATCTATCTATCTATCTCTCTATCTCTATCTTATCTATCTATCTATCTATCTACCTACCTTATCTATCTATCTATCTATCTATCTATCTATCTATCTATCTATCTATCTATCTATCCAAGGGCATGGGGTGAGGTATCATCAATATGCAGATGATACCCAACTTTACATCTCCACCCCTTGTCCAGTCAGTGAAGCAGTGGAAGTGATGTGCCGGTGCCTGGAGGCTGTTGGGGTCTGGATGGGTGTCAACAGACTCAAACTCAACCCTGATAAGACGGAGTGGCTGTGGGTTTTGCCTTCCAAGGACAATTCCATCTGTCCGTCCATAACCCGGGGGGGGGGGGGGGAATCACTAACCCCCTCAGAGAGGGTCCGTAACTTGGGTGTCCTCCTCGATCCACAGCTCACATTAGAGAAACATCTTTCAGCTGTGGCGAGGGGGGCGTTTGCTCAGGTTCGCCTGGTGCACCAGTTGCAGCCCTATCTGGACCAGGAGTCACTGCTCACAGTCACTCATGCCCTCATCACCTTGAGGCTCGACTACTGTAATGCTCTCTACATGGGGCTACCTTTGAAAAGTGTTCGGAAACTTCAGATCGTTCAGAATGCAGCTGCGAGAGCAATCATGGGCTTCCCTAAATATGCCCATGTCACACCAACACTCCGCAGTCTGCATTGGTTGCCGATCAGTTTCCAGTCACAATTCAAAGTGTTGGTTATGACCTATAAAGCCCTTCATGGCACCGGACCAGATTATCTCCGGGACCGCCTTCTACCGCACGAATCCCAGCGACCGATTAGGTCCCACAGAGTTGGCCTTCTCCGGTTCCCGTCGACGAAACAATGTCGTTTGGCAGGACCCAGGGGAAGAGCCTTCTCTGTGGCGGCCCCAACCCTCTGGAACCAACTCCCCCCAGAGATCAGAATTGCCCCCACCTTCCTCGCCTTTCGTAAGCTCCATAAAACCCACCTCTGCCATCAGGCATGGGGGAACTGAGGTATTCTTTCCCCCTAGGCCTCTACAATTTATGCATGGTATGTCTGTATGTATGTCTGGTTTTATAATAAGGGTTTTTTAGTTGTTTTAGTATTGGATTGTTACATGCTGTTTTTATCACTGTTGTTAGCCGCCCCGAGTCCACGGAGAGGGGCGGCATACAAATCCAATAAATAAATAAATAAATAAATAAATAAATAAATAAATAAATAAATTAATAAATAAAATAAAAATCTACCTACCTATCTATCTATCTATCTTTCTATCTATCTATCTATCTATCTATCTATCTATCTATCTATCTATCTATCTATCTATCTATCTATCTATCTATCTAACTATCTACCTACCTACCTACCTACCTACCTACCTACCTATTTATTTTATTCAATTTTTTAATGTCGTCCTTCCCCTTAGACTCAGGGCGGTTTTACAACATGTTAGCAATAGCACTTTTTAACAGAGCCAGCATATTGCCCCCACAATCCGGGTCCTCATTTTACCCACCTTGGAAGGATGGAAGGCTAAGTCAACCTTGAGCCTGCGATGCGATTTGAACTGCTGACCTGCAGATCTAGCAGTCAGGTTTAGTGGCCTGCAGTACTGCACTCTACCTGCTGCGCCACCTCGGCTCTTTCTTGTCCTTTCTTAATCTAGAGCGGTGATGGTTAACCTGTCCAGCACCATTAGGGCAGATAACTGGTTGTTAAAAAGCACCAGGAATAACAAAATCATTTTGACATATCTCTCTCTCACACCCTCCCTCTATGTTTTTCTCTATGTCTCTCTTTCTCCCACCCTCTCTCTATATCTCCCTGTCTCTACCCTGGCCGTTTCTCCATCTCCCACCATCCCCCTTACCTTCTCAGGTCAGGCAAGGAGTGACTGGAAGGGGAGGATGAAAGGCGGGGCCAGCCAGTGGTGGGGTCACCCAACAGGGAACCACAGCAGAGGGCCCAAAGAGCCCAATATGGCTCTAGAGCCGCAAGTTGCTGACACCTATCCTAAAGTATGTGGCATGTTAGTCAAGGGGTGAATATTTATTTTATTTATTTGTTTGTTTGTTTGTTTGTTTGTTTATTTATTTATTTATTGGATTTGTATGCAGCCCCTCTCCGTAGACTCGGGGCGGCTAACAACAGTGATAAAAATAGCATATAACAATCAAATATTAAAACAGTTAAAAACCCTTATTATAAAACCAAACATACATACAGACACACCATGCATAAAATTGTAAAGGCCTAGGGGGAAAGAGTATCTCAGTTCCCCCATGCCTGGCGGCAGAGGTGGGTTTTCAAAAGCTTACGAAAGGCAAGGAGGGTGGGGGCAATTCTAATCTCTGGGGGGAGTTGGTTCCAGAGGGCCGGGGCCACCACGGAGAAGGCGCTTCCCCTGGGTCCCGCCAATAATAAGAGTGAAGAAGATAATTCTGATGTTAAATTCACCAGTAAGGATTAATTTAGAATTTGAGTACCTCTGGGGCTAGGGGAAGCTGTTTTTGGCCTCCCCAAGCTCCTGGAAAGGCTCTGAAGCCTGGGGAGAATGAAAAACGGGCGTGCCATCATGTGCCAGGAATGGGAGGAGGCGGTCACGGGCGTATGCAGTGGGGGCAGCATGAAATTATGGGTAGGCAAGCACACACGCGCCCCCCCCTTTGTTATACGAACCAAAAAAAGTTCTCCATCACTGGCCTAAGGAAAGCAACTTTGAACATTATTCCGCAACTAAAATTGTTCCTGATTCTGTTCCAAGGATAACTGTAGATTATAAGATAACTGAATCAACATTAAATGAAAAAAACAATTCAAATATTTGGAGTTAATTTCCAATCTTCCTTAATATTTGAAGAACCAACTAGTCAAGCCTCAGAAATGTCAAACAATTTGCAGAGGCATTAATTTTCTTCCTGCAGCAACAAAATGTGTTAATGCAAAAGTATTGAGCCTTTGGTTTATATCAAATAGTTGTGTGTGTTCAAGGATTTAAAAGCCGTAGAAACAACTCAATGTAAATTTCAGAGAGATGTATTTTGTGTACCTTGCTGTAAGTCAGCTACTGCCTCGCGTTTAGAAGGTGACTTTTCCTTTCTGGAAATATATTTGGGGATTTATCATTTATTTATTTGATTTTTTTTTAAATGCCGCCCTTCTCCTTAGGCTCACTTTATGAACAGTTTATGAAATATTAGCAATATTTAACATATTGGTTAAAAATAGTCTTCGTGGCTTAACTCTCCCCTCCCCAAATTCTCATTTCACAAGTTTCTTTCTTCAAAGAAGAAAAAAATAGGCAGACTTAAATTAACCCACCTCAATTCTTTTTTTTTAGTCTGCTTGCCATGGAAGTTAAAGCAACATCTGCTTTATTCTTACCAAATGGCTAGTTCTGTATTCAGTTGTTTATATTAACCAACTGTCGTGAGTAGGAGGTTCGAATTACCAGTACTGAAAAGTATGAGTCCCTTGAAGATTAGTCTTTGCTTGGCAGGGGATGATTATGCTGTAAATTTGAATTTCTTGCCTACCATATGGACAGAGCTTTTCCCCCTGTTTCTTCTCCCAGTCTGGTTACGCTTCCCTTGTTTCACCTCCATTCCCACAATCTCTTTTCTTTCCTGTCTCAGTACAACTATCCATTCTTTTTTATTGCTCCTTTATACTAGAAGGTGCTTGTGCATGTGAGTAGACTATGAGAGTAGGTTGCTCTATACAGATGGAGATCAATTAATCCTATAAAGGGAGTGTATTATTTATAGGCAATTAATTTTAATTGGTAGTTATTAATTCATGTGCGTGGGAGGGAACGTGTATGTTGGTCCAACTTTGCTCTCTTTTTTTGGAGCATGGCTTCTGGAATGTTCACACATACATTTATAAATATCTGTATACAGATACACACTTTTCCCTTGTTTAGGAATCTCTAATATTAGTTGCATTTAGCTTTGGCAATCTAGTTTTGACAAGTTAGGGAAGCTGCACTTTTTTCTGCTTATGATCCCCCCCCCTCCCTACACTCTTCATTTTTTGGAGTAATTGTGAACTTAACATCAGGATGGTCTTCCTTTCTGGTAAATCAATATTCTTTCTGCTGTGAAGATAGAGTATGGAGGCTTCCAGCTGAAAAACATGGTACTTTTAATAGGTATGTTTGTTCTGTTGGGCTCTCTTGCAGACTCCTCCCAAAAATTCACAGGTACAAATTTCAAACACACACACGTTTGAAAATTCAAAACAATGTTCTTTATAATGAAAATTCACTTAAACTAAGCCCTCTTTTGGTATAGCAAAGAGCACTGGTCTCCAAACAAACTGGTAATTTGTACAAGTCCCTTATCAGTTCTGTGATACTTAGCTTGCAGCTGTGAGGCAATTCACAGTCCTTCTTTCACAAAGTGAAACACACTTTGCTCTGGTTTAGTTTCAAAGTGGGGAAAAATCAGCACACAAAAGGTCAAAGTCAGTAAAGCAGTCACGAAACACGATCAGATAATCCTCCACAATGGCCAAAACCACAGACTGCTATTTATAGCAGCCTCACTAATTACCACAGCCCCACCCAACCACAGGTGGCCTCATTTTCTTTGATAATAATCTCTCAGTTGTTGCTGCCTATGCATCGCTCTCCGCATGCGTGGCTGTATCATTAACTCTTGTTCTGAATCCAAGGAGGAGCTAGATAATTGATCTCCTTCTGAGCTGTCTGCCACACTCTCCTCCTCCCTGTCACTTATGTCTTCTTGGTCAGAGGAGCCTTCATCAGCAGATTCCACTGGGGGCAAAACAGGCCTGCAGCATGTGGATGTCTCCCTCACATCCACAGTCCTTGGGGCAGGAGCTGGGCCAGAGCTAACCACAACAATGTTGTTGGAGTAGGGTTTTGCAGAAGCTAGCCCAACCAGATAGCTAGAGCAGGTAGCCAGACTGCCTCAGACCAGGATATCAGGAACTGTATTTATGTATTGTATTTATATGCTGCTTACTCCAAATGGACACAATCGGAATAAATACAACAACAATAAAAACAGCTATTGTTAAAATCTAATGATAAAAGTCAATAATAACAGTAATATAAAAAACATACACACTTGCAAACAAAGCCTAATTCCAGGCCTGCCAGAAAAGCCAGGTCTTAACAGCTTTCCGGAAGACCGGTAGGGTGGAGATAATGTGGATCTCTGGAGGCAGTTGGTTCCAAAGAGTCGGAGCCGCCACAGAGGTCTCTTCCCCGAGGTCCCACCAACCGACATTGTTTGGCGGATGGGACCTGGAGAAGGCCAACTCTGTGGGCCCCTACTGGCCGCAGCGAGGTATGAGGGAAGAGACGGTCCCGAAAATAGTCTGGCCCTCAGCCATTTAGGGCTTTAAAGGTAATAACCAACATCTTGAATTGCGTTGAGAGACCGACTGGCAACCAATGCAGCATGCGTAAAGTTGGGGTAATTTAGGGCTTTAAAGGAAATAAACAACACCTATTGCACATGCTGCTGCATTCTGCACCATCTGAAATCTCTTAACGCTCTTCAAGGGTAGCCCCATATAGAGCGCATTGCAACAAACAAGACAGGAGGTGAGGAGGGCTTGAGTGATTCTGCGGTGCGTCTCCTGGCCAAGGTAGGGTTGCAACTGGTAGACAAGATGAACTTATGCAAAAGCCCCCCTAGCCACAGACGAGAGATGTGGATCGAGGAGGATATCCAAGTTGTGAGCCCTATACAAGGGGAAAATTTCTTCCCCTCCCAGTACCAACGACAGGCAGATGATATCGCCTTTACGAGGGAAGACCCACAGCCACTCAGTCTTGTCAGAGTTGAGTTTTAACCGGTTGACCCCCATCCAGACTCTAACGGCTTCAAGACATCGGCACATCACTTCCACCACTTGACTGAACTGACATGGGGTGGAGATATACAGCTGAGTATCATCAGCATATTGTTGGTAACTCACCCCATATCGTCGGATGATCTTGCCCAGCGGTTTCATGTAGATATTAAATCGAGGTTCGACTACTGTAATGCTCTCTACATGGGGCTACCTTTGAAGAGTGTTTGGAAACTTCAGATCGTGCAGAATGCAGCTGCGAGAGCAATCATGGGCTTTCCCAGATATGCCCATGTTACACCAACACTCCAAAGTCTGCATTGGTTGCCGATCAGTTTCCGGTCACAATTCAAAGTGTTGGTTATGACCTATAAAGCCCTTCATGGCATCGGACCAGAATATCTCCGGGACCGCCTTCTGCCGCACGAATCCCAGCGACCGATTAGGTCCCACAGAGTTGGCCTTATCCGGGTCCCATCGACGAAACAATGTTGTCTGGCGGGGCCCAGGGGAAGAGCCTTCTCTGTGGCGGCCCCGAACCTCTGGAACCAACTCCCTCCGGAGATCAGAACTGCCCCCACCCTCCTTGCCTTTCGCAAACTCCTAAAAACCCATCTCTGCCATCAGGCATGGGGAAATTGATTCCCCCGGGCCGTTTCATTTTATGTATGGTTTGTTTGGGATGCATGACTGTTTTATAATAAGTGTTTTAAACTGTCCTTTTTTAACCATTAGATTTGTACTCTGTATTGTTGTAAGCCGCTCCGAGTCTCCAGAGAGGGGCGGTATACAAATCTAATAAATAAATTAAAAATTAATAATAATAATAATAATAATAATAATAATAATAATAATAATTAAAAAAAATAGGAGAGGAGAGAGGACCAATACCTGAGGTACCCCACATAGGAGGGGCCTAGCGGTTGACCTCTGTCCTCCCACTAACACTGACTGCAATCAGCCAGAGAGGTAGGAGGAGAACCACCATAAACCAGTGCTTCCCACTCCTAATCCCTCTAGCCGTCGCAGAAGGGTACTATGGTCAATGGTATCGAAAGCTGCTGAGAGGTCAAGTAGCCCCAGAAAAGAGGAGTCACCTCTATCCCGGGCCCGCCAGAGATTATCCATCAGTGCAACCAAAGCAATAGTCTTGTAGTCTTGAAGATAATTGAAGACAAGTACAGCAGTGTTTCTTAGGAAAATACAGTGGTACCTCGGTACTCGAACGCTTCCTTTCTCCTACATTTCGGATACCGAACAAAATTTTCGGCAAAAATTTGCTTTGGTATCTGAACAAAAATTCAGATACCGAACAGCTACAGAAAAATTTGTTTATTATCCGAAATGAGGGGACGGGGTGAGAAGGAATGGGAGTCGGAATCCGACACGCCCATTCTGGCCGCCCACTAAACAGCCTCCCAGTCGTGCTCCAAGCTGTAGGGAGTGGGGGGGGGGGGGGGGGCGGCTGCAATACCGGCAGTTTCGGGGGAGCTCCTTTCCTTTAAGCAGTTACACCAACTTTCTCTTTCCCGAGAGTAGCGACGGCAGCAGAGGCTTTCCTTAGAGCAGCAGCAGCGCCGGGAGCATCAGAGGCTTCCCTTTCTCATCTCACGTTCCCGCGCTGCTGCTGCTCTAAGGAAAGCCTCTGCTGCCGTCGCTACTCTCGGGAAAGAGAAAGTTGGTGTAACTGCTTAAAGGGAAGACGAACCACTGAGGAAAGGAGCCCCCCCCCCCCCGAAACTGTCCCCCCCCCCCTAACTACAGCTTGGAGTGCTTAGACCTCATATCTTATCCCATAGGAAATAAAGGAAATAGGGGCTGGAAACCAATTAAACCCATTTCCATTATTTCCTATGGGATAAATTAATTCGGAACTCGACCAAATCGGTTCTCGACCACACTTTTGGAACAGATTATGGTCGAATACCGAGGTACCACTGTATTTACTTCTTTCATAGCAAACCTACACTAACTATTTACACTGTAGCTATCTGTCTCTAGAAGATACTATGCAAAAAACTCACAAATCTCTATTTACTATTCTCAATTACAATACTCAGCTACAAGTCTTCAGCCATGATATTCTTCAGCCACCACAGGCCACAAAAAGGCCACACTAATCCACATTAGCCACAATATCTTCTAGCCACTCTAAACCATACTAATTCACAAGCTACACCTGTGCAAAGGTGCATTATGGTATATACATTTCTCAGCCAATCAAATTATATTGCAATCTGTAGATTCACCATGACTAAGAAATTTTACCTTGTTAAAGTCATTACATTGATTACAGTTCTTTTCTCTGCAATTTGGAATATTACGTCAGGTGTGGCCCTGACCCTGACATATATTTCCTGGCCAATGAAAAGTTGTTGTTGTTGTTGTTGTTATTATTATTATTATTATTATTATTATTATTATTATTATTAATTAGATTTGTATGCCGCATCTCTCCGAAGACTCGGGGCGGCTCACAACAGTAATACAAAAACAATATAACAGTGAGACAAATCTAATATTAAAATAAAATATATCTAAAACCCCAACAATTTAAAACCATACAACACATACATACCAAACATAAAATAGAAAAGCCTGGGGGAGGATGTCTCAGTTCCCCCATGCCTGGCGATAAAGGTGGGTCTTGAGTAATTTGCGAAAGACAAGGAGAGTGGGGGCCGTTCTAATCTCTGGGGGGAGTTGATTCCAAAGGGCCGGGGCCACCACAGAGAAGGCTCTTCCCCTGGGGCCCGCCAAATGACATTGTTTGGTCGACGGGACCCGGAGAAGGCCAACTCTGTGGGACCTTATCGGCCGCTGGGATTCGTGCAGTAGAAGGCGGTTCCGGATGTATTCTGGTCCAATGCCATGTAGGGCTTTGAAGGTCATTACCAACACTTTGAATTGTGACCAGAAACCGATCGGCAGCCTGTTCCTGTTGCCTGTTCCTGTTCTGTATTGCTTTGATTGGGTGTGTACGGTTTTCCTTACCAAAATGTCATCAGGCGTTTGCTCATAGGCAGAAGCAGGAAGAAACACATTGCCTCTTTTTTTAATTTTCTCCTGCAGTGGAACTGGCCAGCCTTCTGGTGCGAAATGTCAACTATGAGATCCCCTCCCTCAAGAAACAGATCAGCAAATGTCAGCAAATGCAACAAGAATACATACGGAAGGAGGAGGAGTGTCAGATGGCGGCGGCTGAGATGAAGGAGCGTTTCTGCGGTTCCTGCAAGCAGTACGGAATTTCGGTATAAAGGGATGCTTCTCTCCAAGCCCAGAATTATAGTCTACCGTGAACATTTTGGCAGAAGATGGGGTTTATCCCCAGTTCAATTAATTTGTTGCCTTGTGATTCTTTTTCTGCAGTAGGGAAAAATGGCTCTTGATGAATTTTTAAATTTGATTGCATCCTATTCTTGTGATATGTCTAGGTGTGTTGAAGGCGGCACAGATTATACTTTAAAAAAAAAAAGTAAATTATATTTAGAATATAGGGTTGATTGGAAACAACGGACTCCCTGCAGACATGTGTCACGATCCCACAGTCACTTTTTGTCAGGTTCCCTTCCCATTAAAGAATTGGAGATAAGGCAAAACGTTCAGAGATCACATTTATTTCTCACGGGGGAATAATGCTTGGAGGGGGTAGGGGTGTTAATGATTGTAGCTTCAGAATTAAGCTCCAAACTCATGAGGCCTTAGAAACATAGAAGACTGACAGCAGGAAAAAACCTCATGGTCCATTTAGTCTGCCCTTATACTATTTTCTGTATGGATGGATACAGTATATGTTTATCCCAGGCATATTTAAATTCAGTTACTGTGGATTTATCTACCACGTCTGCTGGAAGTTTGTTCCAAGGATCTACTACTCTTTCAGTAAAATAATATTTTCTCATGTTGCTTTTGATCTTCCCCCCAACTAACTTTAGATTGTGTCCCCTTGTTCTTGTGTTTATTTTCCTATTAAAAACACTTCCCTCCTGAACCTTATTTAACCCTTTGACATATTTAAATGTTTCGACCATGTCCCCCCCTTTCGTTCTGTCCTCCAGACTATACAGATTGAGTTCATTAAGTCTTTCCTGATACGTTTTATGCTTAAAACCTTCCACCATTCTTGTAGCCCGTCTTTGGACCCGTTCAATTTTGTCAATATCTTTTTGTAGGTGAGGTCTCCAGAACTGAACACAGTATTCCAAATGTGGTCTCACCAGCGCTCTATATAAGGGGATCACAATCTCCCTCTTCCTGCTTGTTATACCTTTAGAAAACCTTCTTTTGAACATTGTCCACTTGTTTTTATATGTCCCATTTCTACCAGGGGGATGATATACGTCAAGAACTCCTAGCTTTAGTGAAAGACTTGCCATCACAACTGGAAGAGATTGGAGCTGGTGCCAAGGGACTTTCGGAAGCTATCGACCTATACCAGGCCTGTGTGCAATTTGTTTGCGATGGGTAGGTACTTACTAGCTGGAATGGTTTAGAATTACTTTGGGAGAAGTATACAGTTTTCCTCACTCTTTAAAATCTGTGAATGAATTGGAAAGGGACAGGAGCTCTATGCCAAAAAGTGGGCCTCCATGTAAAGAGAGAGGGAGAGGGAGTGGGAGAGAGAGAGAGAGAGAGAGAAATCAGAATTAAGAGGACTGTAAAACATCTCTGGTTTGAAGAGGCTTTAGGTAACCCTATAAATGACCTATAAAGCCCTTCATGGCACCGGACCAAATTATCTCAGGGACCGCCTTCTGCTGCACGAATCTCAGCGACCAGTTAGGTCACACAGAATGGGCCTTCTCTGGGTCCCGTCAATTAAACAATGTCGTTTGGCGGGGCCCAGGGGAAGAGCCTTCTCTGTGGTGGCCCTGGCCCTCTGGAACCAACTCCTCCCAGAGATTAGAATTGCCCCCACCCTCTTCACCTTTCGTAAGCTCCTTAAAACCCACCTCTGCTGTCAGGCATGGGGGAACTGAGATATTCTTTCCCCCTAGGCCTTTACAATTGATGCATGGTATGTTTGTTTGCATGTATGTTTGGTTTTACAATAAGGGTTTTTTAGTTGTTTTAGTATTGGATTTACATGCTGTTTTTTATTACTGTTGTTAGCCGCCCCGAGTCTACGGAGAGGGGCAGCATACAAATCCAATAAATAAATAAATAAATAACCCAGTGGTCCCATTCAGATAAGGTCAGGTTGTATGATGTAATATACATGGTTGAATAGAGAGGCTCTTCTTCAGAAGAATAATATATGCATCTTCAAGCTGAGCTAGAAAAGCTCTTATCAGAAACCCTGGGAAATGTTGACATGGTCAGTGATTTTACTAATTAGTCGGATAAACATGGATTAGTTAGATATTTTTCCCCTTTGAAAATTATGTGAGCTGCTTCATTTATCTGAGCCCTGTAATTAGTCCCTGTGATCCTGGAATGAAATTTGCAAGCACCCCACAACCCACACATAAAGTTCTTTTTACAGCTACTTCAATTTGTAAAGTCCCACAGAGTTTGCCTTCTCCGGGTCCCGTCGACAAAACAATGTCGTCTGGCGGGACCCAGGGGAAGAGCCTTCTCTGTGGTGGCCCCGACCCTCTGGAATCAACTCCCCCCAGAGATTAGGATTGCCCCCATCCTCCTTGCCTTTTGCAAACTCCTTAAAACCCACCTCTGCCGTCAGGCATGGGGAAATTGATTCCCCTGGTCCGGTTCCGTTTTATGCATGGTTTTATCTGAGATGTATGATTTTTAAAAAATATATTAAGGGTTTTAAATTGTTTTTAACTATTGGATTTGTACTGTTTTGCTGTTGTGAGCTGCCCCGAGTCTTCGGAGAGGGGGCGGCATACAAATCTAATAAATAAATAAATAGATGTATTTCCAAGAGAATGAAGATCACCTTTGCTTTTACAAACTTTAGTAAAGTGCAAAGTGCGGCACCCTTTTGTGTGTTTTAGTTCTACAGAACAAGTAGTCCCATTGCTGAGACATGTGCAGGCTAAAGGCAACACCACTATATTTGAGTGGAGGCGAGGAGTCAAACCAATATTGGTGGAACGGCCAAAGACAGCGGATGGGAAGGAAATGGTTGAAGTGGAGACGGTGAGTATGAAGGAGACCAAAGGGACCGGATAATATATACTGAATCTATCTGAAAAACACCTTTTTTCTCTCTTCACAAAATATTATGTTTTTTTGTTTTTTTTTAAATTATTGTTGTTGTTGTTGTTATTATTATTATTATTATTATTATTATTATTATTATTAATTAGATTTGTATGCCTCCCATCTCCGCAGACTCAGAGCGGCTCACGGCAATGATAAAAACAAAATCTAATATTAAAGTGTAAAATAACAATTTTACATTAAAAAGCCTAAAAACCCCAATATATAAAAAAACATACAAACAAACATATCATACATACAGCTACAAAGGCAGGGGTGGGATGTCTCAGTTCCCCCATGCCTGACGGCAAAGGTGGGTTATAAGAAGTTTACAAAAGGCAAGGAGGGTGGGGATAGTCCTGATCCCTGGGGGGAGCTGGTTCCAGAGGGTCGGGGCCGCCACAGAGAAGGCTCTTCCCCACGGTCCCGCCAGACGACATTGTTTAGTCGACGGGACCCGGAGAAGGCCCACTCTGTGGGACCTAACTGGTCGCTGGGATTCGTGCGGCAGAAGGCGGTCCCGGAGATATTTTGGTCCGATGCCATGAAGGGCTTTATAGGTCATAACCAACACTTTGAATTGTGACCGGAATCGGATCGGCAACCAATGCAGACTGCGGAGTGTTGGTGTAACATGGACATACCTGGGGAAGCCCATGATTGCTCTCGCAGCTGCATTCTGCAGGATCTGAAGTTTCCAAACACTCTTCAAAGGTAGCCCCATGTAGAGAGCATTACTGTAGTCGAACCTCGAGGTGATGAGGGCATGAGTGACTGTGAGCAGTGACTCCCGGTCCAGATAGGGCCGCAACAGGTGCACCAGATGAACATGGGCAAACGCCCCCCTTGTCACAGCTGAAAGATGGTTTTCTAATGTTAGCTGTGGATCGAGGAGGACGCCCAAGTTGCGGACCCTCTCTGAGGGGGTCAATAATTCCCCCCCAGGGAGATGGACGGACAGATGGAATTGTCCTTGGGAGGCAAAACCCACAGCCACTTCGTCTTATCAGGGTTGAGTTTGTGTCTGTTGACACCCATCCAGACCCCAACAGCCTCCAGACACCGGCACATCACTTCCACTGCTTCGTTGACTGGACATGGGGTGGAGATGTACAACTGGGTATCATCGGCGTACCTCACCCCATGACCTTGCATGATCTCACCCAATATAAAAGCTTTACCTCAAATTCTTTGTGAATATGAGAATGGAACCATACAATTGTTTTCTGTCCATTTTGAGGGTCTGCTTTAGATTCAGAATTTTCTTCTTTTTCACTAAATACAATGTATGATTTGTTAGGGTAGGTCTAAAAATACAAAAATGTGTTTTGGTCTATTGACAAAATAAATCTATTAGGGCTCAGAAGTTTGGCCAGAGAATTCTGAGAAGTGATTGCAGTCTGGTCAAACTTAAACCAAAAACATTTTTGTTTTTCTGGGCATTAGTGATAATACATCCTTAAAATGGAGGTCTTCGTACTTGGCAACTTTAAGACTTGTGGACTTCAACTCCCAGAATTCACTGCTGTTGTTTGATGTTGAATGGCCAATGGCCATCCAAGTCTTCCTGTATCTCTTTAGCTGCCATTTCTATTGGCCTGCCCTTTTACTGGTGTCCCAGTCCTACACATTTCAACTCTGTGCTTAGATGAAGTATGAATGGAAACTTTTGCACATTTTTATTGATTTATATACATCTGCTAATGGGAAAAAGAAGAAGGGTGCAGAACTTCAGCCTAGCTATGATTACATATGATATGGCTAGCCATACAGTTTCAGGCACTATTAAATATTAAAATATGTTTTGCACATATTAAAATATGTTTTGCACAAAAAAGGTATTTATACTAACTGTTACATAATTTAAAATGTCCTAAAACTGATGTAGCATTAAAGATATTAAAATATATTAAAATATGCAAACAATATAAATCAGTAGTTATGACTAACAGAGGATTACCATCATGAGGTATCAGATGCGGAAATGAATAAAAATATGTGCCAGAATTGTAATAAAAATGTTAGAGCATTTCATCTCTAAGGGAATGGTATTTCACAAAGAAGAATACTTACTGTAACAGAAACGCAGCATCTGTAGAAATAATTATCCTAAAATAGTCCCATGTTGTCCTCATATATCTGAAATTTGTCTCATTTTATTGGCCAGATGGGTGCCCAGATAATCAACATTCTAAGTGGCCAGCACAGAAAGTTCCAAGCTTTCAAATGTTAAGGGATATATTTTCTATTTTCACGTTCTGTAAACAAGAATAAAAAGCGTGAAAATCATGACCATGTAAACTGCGTTTAGGAGTTCAAAATAAAAAGACACAAGGGTTTAAAGCATAGGAGTTGATCTGAAAGGGAAAAAACACCTTAAAATCATGAGATTTCTCCCAAATTATTTAGTGATAGATCCCGTGCTTGTTTTCCATTGCAGATTGACTGGGGTGACCGTGGAACAGAAGAAACAGCTTCTATCTCTGAGGCAATAGATTATGGTATTTCAGTTGAAGAAGGAAATGAGGAGATAGACTGGGGAATTTCTTTGGAGCCAGAAGCTCAAGTGCGTATCTTCCATATCTACCTACTAGTATATTTAAGTCTGTATTCGTGCAAGTTTCATAAGTGCTGTTGAAAACATGTTCACTGCACTTTATATGTGGATTATGTTGGTACATAGCCACACAATTTAAAAAGAGAATGTACAGTGTTCCCTTGATTTTCACGGGTTCGAACTTCGCGGATAGCCTATACCACGGTTTTTCAAAAAATATTAATTAAAAAATACTTCGCTGTTTTTTTCCTATACCACGGTTTTTCCCACTCGATGACGTCATATGTCTTCGCCAAACTAATATTTTTTGCAAATAAATAACAAAAAAAATAATCATTGTTAATAAATAATTATGTTTATAAATATCAAGATCACTAAGTGTCTTATTCAATGGTGATTACCAGTAATAATGTTGAGTGAATTGTTGTTAAGGGAATGGGAAATGGTAATTTAGGGGTTTAAAGTGTTAAGGGAAGGCTTGTGATACTGTTCATAGCCAAAAATGGTGTATTTACTTCCGCATCTCTACTTCGCGGAAATTCGACTTTCGAGGGCGGTCTCGGAACGCATCCCCCGCGGAAATCGAGGGAACACTGTACTCAAATACAGCACTAGGCTTTCTCTCCTTCCGATCTTCTAGTGAGCTTTGTTTTATTCTTGGTTTCTTACCTTGCCATATAAATTTTTTAGTAGTCTTAGTTAATTCTTTAAAAAAATTCCCGCCTAGATTTATTGGAATTACCTGAAATAAAAATAATACTTTAGGAAGAATATTCATTTTAATTGTAGAGATTCTTCCTACTAGAGATAACTGTAAATTATTCCATATTTCCAAATCTTTTTAAATTTGACCTAATAGCTTTATATAATTATCATTTTTCAAAGACATAACTTTTGCAGAAATCCAAATGCCTAGATATTTTACTTTTTTAAAATTTTCATATTTGTTAATTTTTCTAGTTGTTTTTTTCTGTAAATCCGTCATGTTTTTTACAAGCATTTGTGTCTTTTCCTTGTTAATTTTCAAACCAGCTACTTTTCCATATTCTTCTATTAATTCTACTAATTTTAATATTGATGTCAATGGATCTTCTATTAATAATATATTAATGGGTAAAATAAGAAAGACAAGCCAGAATTAAGCTAGAGTGCAATACACCTAAGCCAGGGGTGAGAAACTCGATTTCATTGAGGACCACATCAGGGTTGTGTTTGACCTTGGTGGGCCTGGGAGGGCGTGGCCAGCTAGACGTCACTCGTGTCGGGGGCACCGGTGGTGGCCTGAGTGCTTTGCCAGTGAAAATGGGCTTGTGAGCTCCATTTTCAGCTACGACGGCCTCCTGCAACCCTCTGCCAGTGAAAACAGTTCAGGAAGGCTGTGGGCAGCCCTCCCAAGCTCCATTTTCACTGGCAGAAGCACCACAGGCCAGTCTTTTGCTGTTATTAAAGGCGGCCCTGCACACCAGATCTAAACACCCCGTGGGCCGGATCTGGCCCCCAGGCCTTGAGTTTGACACCTCTGACCTAAGCCATACTTAAAACTGGATCAAGATTGGTAAAGGAAAATGGATTTAAATTGCATTCATGGAAGACTTCCTCTTTTTGATGAACCGAATTCACACTTTTTGTTTATAGTTAAAGTTAAATTTCTGACAGATACCTTCCTTCTACATATGAACCAGCCCATATTTCATGCAAGCATTATGTGCATCCATATAGTAATGGGCCAGGAATGCAAACGTAACATTTGGGATCGTGAATCTGTTAGCTTTGGGTATTGTTGCCACGTGTCATCACCATCACTTGCTCGTGCCAACTTTGCAGAAACAAATCCACTGAAACAGCCTATGCCTTCCTTCCCATAGGAGAGCAGCTCTTCAGGCATTGACTGGGGAGAGAGGAAGGGTGATACGGCTCAAATGTTAAGTGAGGGTAAGTGCCTGTCTTGCTAGGAGGAGGGCAATATGCGTTCGTATGAACTAGGGTGAAGCTCGTTGGGGAATAAAGTCTTCCCCGTCCAAAACTGGCCTCAACGAGGAAACTATTTGAACACCAGGGCCATTTGAAGGTGAGAACTGACAGACATAGGAGATATTGAGACCCATTTCCTTGAACAGTTTATCCTTTCTTAGGGCACTTCAGCTCTCACAGAAAAGCTGTTCCTGCAAATTTATCATGAAGTTTTATCCCAGCTGTAATTAAAAGAGGGCCTGATGTGAAAGAGAGATGTAAATGTTAGACACAAGAGGGCGGTATTGTCTATGTGATTCTTGTTGCTGTTGTGGGATCCTTATCCAACGATATTTATTTATTTATTTATTTATTTATTTATTTGTCAAAACATGTACAAGATAATTATTTATTTATTTAATAAATAAATAAATAATAGGTATTTATTTATTTATTTATTTGATTTGTATGCAGTATAAACGTAAACAAAAGCAAAGTAGGTATAGGTAAATTTGGACAATAGGACAGTAGGACAGGGACGGTAGACCTGATGGGTGCCCTTATGCATGCCCCTTACAGACCTCTTAGGAATGGGGTGAGGTCGACTGTAGAAAGTCTAAAGTTAAAGTTTTTGGGGTTTGGGGAAGAAACCACAGAGTCAGGCAGTGTGTTCCATGCATTTACCACTCTTGCTGAAGTCCTATATTCTGCAGTTGAGTTTTGAGTAATTTACATTGAATTTGAATCTATTTTGTGCATGTGTGTTGTTGCAGTTGAAGTTGAAGTAATCATTAACCGGTAGGACATTATGGTAGATGTTTTTATGAACTACATTTAGATCAGATTGAAGGCGACATAGCTCTAAGTTTTCTAAGCCCAAAATTTCAAGTCGGAGTGGAATAAAGTATTCTGTTGCAAGCAGAGAAGTGAAGGACTCTTCTTGTGAAATTTTTCTGGACTCTCTCAATTGTATTAATGTTTGATATGCAGTGCGGGTTTCAGACAGGCGAGCTATATTTGAGAATTAATCTGGCAAATGTTTTGTATGCTCTGGTTAGCAGTTTAATATTGTCAGCGAAGAACCTACGTATTAGATAAACAACTCTTAGTGCCTTTTGGGCAATGTTGTTACAATGGCCTCTGGCACTTCGGTCATTAAATATGAGTATTCCAAGGTCCTTAACAGAGCGAGGGTCATCTGCAAGGTTATATCCTCCAAGTTTGTATTTTCTGTTCTGATTCTTTTTGCCAATGTGTAAGACAGAGCATTTATTGGTTGAGATTGGAAGTTGCCAGTTATCAGACCATTGTGATACTTGGTCTAGGTCTTTTTGAAGGGTAGAGTATTGTCAGTGGTGTTGAATAGTTTAACATTGTCAGGAAAGAGAACATAGTTACTTATAATATGATCACTAAGATCATTTATGTAAAGAATGAATAGTGTTGGTCCTAGAATGCTGCCTTGAGGGACACCACTTTTGACAGGTGTAGGATTTGATTAGGGCACTCCCTATTTTAACCATTTATAGTCTGTTTGACAAGAACGCAATTATCCAGTAATGAAAAGGACCAGAGATGCCATAAGATTTTAGTTTTCGAAGTAGTTTGTCATGTACTACTGAATCAAAGGCTTTACAAAAATCTATATAAATTGCATCTATTGATTTATCTTGGTCGAGTTGTGAAGTTCTTATGTTTTTGCAGTGTAGGAGTTGCAGATTAGTGGATAATTTTTTTCTGAAACCAAATAGTTTGTTTGAGAGTAGGTTGTTAGTTTCTAGGTGATTTACGATTGATTCCAATTATTTGCATGCCACCCATTCTCAAGGGACTCAGGGTGGCTTATAATAATAATAATAATAATAATAATAATAATAATAATAAGTATTAGTATTATTATTAGTATTATTAGTATTATTAGTATTACTATTACTATTATTATTATCTTTACTATTTGGGTGTGGGGTTTGCTTGTTTGTTTAAATTTGCATGCCACCCATTCTCGAGGGACTCAGGGTGGCTTATAGCAATAAGAATAGTTTTTTAAAAACCATGTGCAATTAATAAACAACAATAACAATAATATAAAACAGACTCATTCAGACTCATTCATGCAGTCACACAATATCTTACAACCCAATTCATATCTTATTGAGGCCGGAATCAGGAGGAATGTCAGTTTCTCATGGCCCTCAGGCCTGCCAGCAGAACCAGGTTTTCAAGACTTTTTGGAAAGCCAGTCGGGTGGGGGCAGTACGAACCTTGGGGGGTAGTTGGTTCCAGAGAGATGGATGAATGGATCTCGAGTCTTTGAGTTTGTTGTTTACAAAATTGTAGAAGGTACATGTGCAATGTGGAATTTGTGCACAGGAGGTTTTCTTCTTGATTGATGTGATAATTGATACATTTAGTCTTTAATTAGTGGCATAGATTTTTGTAGCAGCTTTTAAAGTTAGCAATGTAGCCAGTTTTGTTTTTCCACCAAAGGGATCTTTTTTTGGATTAGAGCTTTCTTATTTTTATGGGTAATTAGTTATTCTTGGTTTTGGTGATAATTAGTGGTGCATATAATTTAATGACTCTCTGCATTTTGAGTAAAAAGATATTGTAGTAGTCTTCAACAGTACAGTATTACAATAAGAGAAAAATGTTTGCCAATCAAGAGATGAGAGGTCAGCATCTGTGATATCATAGTTGGCTTTTTAAAAATTGTAATTGGTTATGCTTTTATTGTGGTCATTTGTGCAAGGACGTGTATTGCATGTGAGATAAAATAACAGGAATCCAGAAGAATAATAAAAGAAAAAGCTTTTTATTTTTAAGGACGTGTGCATGACCGACCTGGGGATAGAATAAATATCCGTATCACAGAGGTAATTTCCAAATACCATATGCCATATATTTATACTTCTTTCTCTGTCCTTTGTAGACCTTCCCTCTCTAAGACACTCCTCCATTGCAAAACAGTCTTATATAACATTATTGGCAAATTTTTACATCTTTTGGCTCTTATTCAGCTGGATTTTGGTAGTTTCCAACATCTGAGATGATCATTCACTTATATTTCCACTTATGTTCCAAGTTTATATCTTTATCAGGTCAGCTTGTCCTGTGTCTTCCACATATTGGCCAGACATATTCTGTTTATTAAGGTTAACTGCAGATTAGCATGCCAAAGAACATTTTAGTATGTATTCATGCCTTTGTAACAACTTTTGTTTCAATCCCTGACCAGAACATAGAGTCATATGAGGGAATAGGGGGCTTTTATTCTTCTCTTACATTGAGACAAAAGTCAATCATGCTTTGGTCACTGCAGGAAAAGGGCTCTATTGTTTGTAGTCCATAAATTGAGTGTAAATGTTGCAAAAGGTGAAAAACGAGATAATTGCTGAGTCTAGCATTGCTTATTACTAGTTGTTTGAGCCCTAGATTAGTAATAGCTTTGTAGAAGGTTGAGTTGTGGGTTCTGTTGTACATTCATTTAGAGTCCAATTAATATGAGGTAGATTGAGGTCGCCAAGAAAAATTAGAGGATGTGGGTTGGAGGCTGGCCATGTTAGTAGTGAAGTTAACTTGTTCACATGTGGGGTGTTGTAACTGGGCTCTTTAGCAAAGTAGGAAGCAAAGTGTGGTATTTAAGGTCAGTTCGCAGATGATGATTTCTGGAAGACTGAGTTCATGTTTAACTTGCATATTTTTAAGGTTTAGTGATTTTTTTGTAGAAGATGGCAAATCCACCCCCTCTATGGGTTTCACGATTGGACCGGTAAAAGTGATAGTCTCTTACTGTAACAGTGGTTCATACTTATCTCTTTTTGAATTTCTTCTATTTGTTTTCAAGTTGTGTTGGTTGTTCCTTGCTTTATCCATTGGTGGTACATAGATGTAACTCTCAACGCTAAAATTCATATTTGAAATTGCTGGTGATAACTCGTCAAAATGGATTTTCTCTTGCCAGCATATGAACTGGAAACATCTAATTGAGTTGTTTGGAGGAAGCTTCTTTCAGTGCTGGATTTATTGCTTCAAGCCATCATTCATAATATATAAGGCTGTGAAATAATTCCACTTGTCTTTGACTATGATTAGCAATGATAGATTCAAACACATCTGGAGGTCACCAGGTGGAGATAGCCGATTGGCTAAGAACAGAGTAGGTAGTCATACGTAGATTAATTAATCTGCTAATTTGCTATTAATCTGCTAATTTGCTTCTTAAGTCAGCAGCCTGAGAAATAAATCTGAATTCAAATGAATTCAAAAGGTCATCTTAAACCAAGATCAAATAGGGGTCAGAGTTCCTTATACTAGCTGATTTGCAATCACAGAAGACTTGCCAAAAATGCAAACCTTTATATTGAGATACAGTGGTACCTCGACATACGAGTTTAATTCGTTCCAGACCCGAGCTCATAAGTAGATCAACTCGTATCTCGAATGAATTTTCCCCATATGAGTTAATGTAAATAATTCTAATTGGTTCCAGCCCTCAAAAAAGTCCCAAAGTTAGCCTAAATTATGAAAAAAGACGTTTTTAATTAATAAATGTATATGCAACACGTATAAATAAACAATAAAGTAAATAATGAAAAGAGAAATGTACAAAATACAATAAGAAAATGTATAAAACACGGTACAATAACCTTACCTTGGCAACAGACGAGTGCGGCTGTGTACTGTAGGCTACGTAAACAACACTTTCTTAAACTATCATAAATGTAAACAAAACAACAATTCCATAGTTAAATGGTATAAAACTTTGTTTTGTGCGCTAACACGTGCGAATGGCCGAGATAACCGGAAGCAAGGGGCTTCTGGGTCAGAGAGGCGATGCGCCAACTAGCGGTAGCATCCTGAAGCTCGGCTCGTATCACAAATTTGAGCTCGGGTGTCGAACAGAAATTTCGCTCGCATCGCGGCTCGTAACTTGGAATACTCGCATGTGGAGCAGCTCGTATTTAGAGGTACCACTGTATTGGTTTTGTCCCATCCCCATCCCCACCAATGTGGAAGGTAGTCCTGAGCCTACTACTTGAAATGGAGTTGATTTGGTATTGATGTTCCAATCTGAGAATGGAGCACTTTTTCTGGGTTAGAATGGACCATTGACATAAGCAATGTGGGAGGAAAGCCCTGTAGGTTGGAAATGACCACAGATAACCTATTGGTATCACTTAGGGGCCCGGAAACTAAAGCATATAAAGAATGATGGTAGGAATTGGCTATGTCTCATTTAATAAAAGAAGGACTGGGGGTGGCATGATAGCAGTCTTCCAGTATCTAAGGGACTGCCAGAAAGAAGAGGGGGTCAGCCTATTCTTAAAAGTACCTGAGGGCTGGACAAGAAGCAATAGATGGAAACTAATCAAGGAGAGAAGCAAACTAGAACTTTAAAAAAAAATCCTGACATTTGGAACAATTAATAACTGGAATGACTTGCCTCCAGAAGTTGTGGATGCTCAAAATTGGAAGCTTTAAAAAAGAGAATAGACAGCCACATGTCTGAAGTTGTATAAGGTTTGCTATTTGAGCACTGGGGGATTGGACTAGAACACCCTGAAGGTCCCTATCGACTCTGTTATTTTATTATTCACCTCTGATATCCATTATCCGCACGAATCCCAGCGACCGGTTAGGTCCCACAGAGTTGGCCTTCTCCGGGTCCCGTCGACTAAACAATGTCGTTTGGGGGGACCCAGGGGAAGAGCCTTCTCTGTGGCGGCCCCGACTCTCTGGAACCAGCTCCCCCCCCGGAGATTAGAACTGCCCCCACCCCATACAGAGGCCTATACAGTTTATGCATGGTATTTTTGTGTGTATGTTTGCTTTTAATAATGGGGTTTTTAGTGTTTTTAAATTATTAGATTTGTCGTACATTGTTTTATTGTTGCTGTGAGCCGCCCCGAGTCTACGGAGAGGGGCGGCATACAAATCTAATAAATAAATAAATACAGTTATACAAGTTTCTATCTCAATTTATTTATTTTATTCGATTTTTTAAAAAATCATACTTTTATTACTTTATAATTAACGCAAGCGTGCATAATATTCCTTCCCTATAATTGCAATCCTGTAAAATCAATTGGACTGGTTCAAAGTTATCCAGCCAGCTTTCATGCAATGTTTTCAGAGAAAATCTAACATCTATACAAAATCCCTCCTAGTCACTATGTAGAAATAGGATTTCCTTCTGTGCATTCTTTTTATGATAATCAAAAATTGTGTTCTTATGCAGTACATAGTATTAAATTTTGGAATTGTTAGTTCCCACACCAAGGAGGCTCGAATCCGCAATCCTTATTTATTTATTTATTTATTTATTTATTTGTTTATTTGTTTATTCGTTTATTCGTTTATTCGTTTATTCGTTTATTAGATTTGTATGCCACCCCTCTCCGAGGACTCGGGGCGGCTTATGATACAGAATTAAGCAAATGTTATGAATTGTTACATTTAGTTTTTCTCATGTGAATGGGAAAAACTTCGTAGCCCACTTGGTTTCGGATATTCACTAGAGCTGTGATGGCGAACCTATGGCAGATGTGCCAGAGGTGGCATGCGGAGCCTCTTCTGCTGGCACATGCACCCTCTGTTCCAGATCAGATCTTCGTGATGTTTCTTTCATGAACATCTGCTTCCCTGCAAATGGCGAAACAGAAACTCATGAAAGAAAAAGATCTTACTTTTTACCGCATTGCGTGTGTAAGTTTGAATACTTGGTGTCTAAAAAGTTCACCATCATTGCACTGGAGGCTTTAAACAGATGTATAAAATTTCCATGAGAATTAGACTTTGGGCAGTAAGCTTAGAGAGGATAATTCTGCACTCATATTAGTTCCCATCTTTGTACAACACCTGCTGTCTGCAGCTTCCATTGGTGATTGTGAGGAGCATGGAGCTAGGTTGAATACTGAAATTTATTTATTTATTTATTTATTTATTTATTTATTTATTTATTTATTTATTTATTAGATTTGTATGCCGCCCGTCTCCAAAGACTCGGGGCGGCTAACAACAATATAAAAAGACAATATAAACAAATCTAATATTAAAAACAATCTAAAAAACCCCAATTTAAAGAACCACTCATACATACAAGCATACCATGTATAAATTCTATAAGACTAGGGGGAAGGGAAATTTCAATTCCCCCATGCCTGACGACAGAGGTGGGTTTTAAGGAGCTTGCGAAAGGCAAGGAGGGTGGGGGCAACTCTGATATCTGGGGGGAGCTGATTCCAGAAGGTCGGGGTCGCCACAGGAAAGGCTCTTCCCCTGGGTCCCACCAGATGGCATTGTTTAGTCGACGGGACCCGGAGAAGGCCAACTCTGTGGGACCTAACTGGTCGCTGGGATTTGTGCGGCAGAAGGCGGTCCCGGAGATATTCTGGTCCGATGCCATGAAGGGCTTTATAGGTCATAATCAACACTTTGAATTGTGACCGGAAACTGATCTGCAACCAATGCAGACTGCGGAGTGTGGGTGTAACATGGGCATACCTTGGGAAATTGCTCAGGACCTTTTAGAAGGAATTTGTTCTTAATTTGTTTGATTGCGGGAGATGGGCAGAGAATGAAACTAAGCCTTTGTCTCATGGGTTTTGGAAAATAAACAAACAAACACACACACACACATATGCACACATATGCACACATGCAAACACACACAGACGTAAACACATGTAATGAATTATATTTTTCTCTATTACCTATATCCCCTGTTATTCCTATCTAGACTTTGAAGGAGTTGCACGAGGTTCCGATGCTCTCACCCTTCTGGAAATTCCAGAGACTCGTAATCAGTTCATTGATGAACTCATGGAGGTAATGATTGATACTTTTATTTTATTCCGTTTGCCTCCAGTCTTTAATGTTGTAAAGCCATTCTGGAACTACCTTTGCCGTCTGTGTCTCACTTTCCTAGTTTCTTAGATTTCCTTGCCTTTCAACATAAGTGATGTCCAAGATGCCATTTGAACATTCTATAGACATTTATAATTGCAGTGGTACCTCTACCTAAGAATTCCTTTACTTAGAACTTTTCTAGATAAGAACCGGGTGTTCAAGATTTTTTTTGCCTCTTCTTAAGAATCATTTTCTACTTAAGAACCCAAGCCCGGAAAAATTTCCCAGGAAATTTGAGATCGGCACGAAGGCCTGGCCAGTTTTCTGCCATTCCCCCTTTAATCCCAGACATCTCGGGCTTTTCTGGGTGGTTAGAGGAGCCTTTCGGTGGCGCTTAAGGAGGCTTTGGCAGTCCTGAGCGAGTGAAGCATTTTCCTTTTTCTGGGCGCTTGGAGAGGGAATAAACCTCTGCCAGCACCCAGAGAAAAGAAACGCTCCCTTCGTTCTGGGCAGCCCAGAGTGAATGGAGCATTTTTCTTTCTCTGGGTGCTTGGAGAGGGAATAAACCACTTCGCTATGGTGACTCCCTTGCCCTGCCTCCCATTCATCCAGCGTGAGGTTGCCTCCCAGAGCGTCTGGACGCGGAAAGGCAAAAGGGGGCGCTTCACCCTGCCGGATCAACTTGGCTTCAGCCAAACCAAGGAATTACCACAGTAAAGGAAAGGTGCCGGCTACAAAGCAAGCGAGCAAGAGGAGAAGGGAACCCTTCAACATGGGAAGGAAGAGGAAGCAGATAGCAGCAGCCTTTCAGTCAAAGGAGCGGGAGGTTCCTCCTCTCGCCCACCTGGGTTTCTCTCTCTGGTGCAATGTAAAGGAGGTAGCCTCGCCACCTCAGAGTCCCTATTTTTTAAAAAGCCTTAAAGTTTTGGATTTTTTTGATTCCCCTCACCTCACCTTTTTCCTTTGGCAGCAACTGCCCTTCTCCTCCTCCAACCCAAATTCCGAGCTTTTATTTCTTTCCTAATGGGTTTGCATGCATTATTTGCTTTTACATTGATTCCTATGGGAAAAATTTCTTCTTACAAACTTTTCTACTTAAGAACCTGGTCACGGAACGAATTAAGTTCTTAAGTAGAGGTACCACTGTATTGATTTACCTCCTTGCAAACAGCCAGTTTCTCCCTGAAGCAATTTGCCTCCCTGCAGCTTTAGTTTCACTTTCATTTTAGCACTGGTAGCAACTTCAATCAATCAGTTGAGTGTCAGGAGGCAGATAATCAGTGGCTTTTGCTAATCAGGTTCTGTTACTATTTGTTGCAAGGAGGTGAATTACTGGCAGGCAGAGACCAAAGAGTAAGAGTGACTGGGTGGGGCTACATTTGGTGTATAAGACACACTCCAGTTTTCACCCTCTTTTGTAAAAAGGTGCATCTTATACTCCAAAAAATATGGTAGATTATGAAAAGTTAAAATGTTAGATGATTGTTTTCTTGCAGGATTTCACCTTTTGGAATATTTTGATACATTGTGTGATGTTGCATGAGGATATCTGAAAATGTTGGTAATCTTTGGGTAAAGCAAGGAGCATAAAGGTCCCTTTTTGTTCATTGTACTGAAGAAAATTCAGGAATCTTGCTTCCCAATTCCTTCTATATCAACCTCTGAAAACCCCTTTTGTTTTTTCTTATTTTAATGTTCTCATAGCTTAATTCTTGCAGAAATGAAAACTTGTGTTTTATCTAATGCAGAAGAACATTTTTTTGGGGGGGGGGGGGGAGAATCAACAGTGATTTATACAAAAACAGATAAGGTATGTTTTTACTTGCCAGTCATGTGAATGAGAATTTAGGAATCGGTGCATAAAATCCTGACTTTAAAGTCAAAATGATTTGAACATGCAGTCAGGTTGAATTTCCAGTTTGGTTATGGTAGGTGTATTGACGAAATTAAAGGTTAATAGTTTAATAAAAGGTTAACTTTTTCCTTTTCCATCAGTCTTTGTGAGGTTGCATGCACTGGTTCAATTCTTCGAAACAAAGCAGTGCCCACTCCCAAGATCATAGAGCAGAATTTGAGAATGGCAACATCAGATGCAGACATTCAAACATCTGGCAAAAACATTTTTTCCCCTCTCCACTATGGAAGAAAAATTGCATACAGCAGAGAAAGCGAATGTAAGAGCCGGCAGGGCACAGTGGTTAGAGTGCAGCATTGCAGGTTACTTCAGCTAACTGCTAGCTGTAGTTCAGCAGTTCAAATCTCACCACCGGCTCAAGGTTGACTCAGCCTTCCATCCTTCCAAGGTGGGTAAAATGAGGACCCAGATTGCTGGGAGCAATATGTTGATTCTGTAAACCGCTTAGAGGGGGCAGTAAAAGCACTATGAAGCGGTATATGGTCTAAATGCTATTGCTATTGCTTCCACCTCTATCCACCTCGCTCACACAGTAAGCTTTATTTCTAAGAGTTGAATCAGATGTAAAAAATCTCCTTTTAATAGCAGTGTCTTTTTAAAAAATTTCTTACTTCTCTTTTGCTTTCCCAGCTGGAGATCTTCCTTTCCCAACGCATTGCTGAGATGAGTGAAGAGGCAGATATTCTATCCGTAAGTCAGTTCCAGCGCGCACCACCTATCTTGCAAGACCAAACCAAGGAGAGGTTGGAAGCCATGATGGCAGTCCTCCAGAATCTGATAGGACAGCTAACGAACTTGAGAATGCAACATCTTTTTATGATTCTTGCTTCTCCAAGGTGGGTAAACTAATGTTTTCACTCCAGTCCTGCTACTAATGAGTTGGTAAAAATTAACTGTGCTTTATGTTCTCAGAGATGAACTTCTCACAGATGATACCTGAATGTTGATCAAATATTTCTATAATATGGAATTTACATTTCAGTAGAAGTTCTGGTATCATACAGTGGGGGAAACAACTTTCTTGTATCCATTAATATTGTTAGGAAAAAGGTTACTTAGGAGAGTGACTCCTATGTGTTACGGGACTGGGTTGTGATTTATTTGGTTTTGTGCAAATTTTTAAAAAGTCTGCTTGATGGCAAGGGGATTTCTTTTCTGCTACAAGCGGTATAGGGAGTCCTCAGCTTATGACCACAATTGGGACTAAAACTTCTAAGTGAGGCGGTTGTTAAGTGAATTATCCCCATTTTAATGACTTTTTTGCCATGATTATTAATTGAATCATATAATCAGTAAGCGAATCTGGCTTCCCCATTGGGTTTGCTTATCAGAAGGTCACAAATGGAGATCGTGTGATCCAGCGTGCTGCAACACTCATAAATACATGTAAGTTGCAAGTACAGTAATACCTCGTCTTACGAACTTAATTGGTGCCGTAAGGTGGTTTGTAAGGCGAAAAGTTTGTAAGACGAAACATTGTTTCCCATAGGAAACAATGTAAAACGAATTAATGCGTGCAAGAAAAAAAAAATGCCGCCGCCCGGCTGTCACCTTTTGAAACAGCCGGGCGCTTCTCAGCGTTCTCCCAATGCCGAACCCAGAAGTTCGGCAAAAGTTCGGGTTCGGGTGGCCGCCGAGAAGCCCCGCCGCTTGGCTGTCAGCTTTTGAAACAGCTGGGGGGCTTCTCGGCGTCCTCCCGAACCCAAGCGCTGACCCCGAACTTTTGCTGAACTTCCGGGTTCGGCGTTTGGGAAGCTGCCGAGAAGCCCCCCTGCTGTTTCAAAAGGCAATTGGGTTCGGCATTCGGGCGGCGGGTTCGTAAGATGGAAAAAAGTGCGGAAGAAGAGGCAAAAAATTTCCAAAACCCGGGTTCATATCTCGAATTGTTCATATGGCGAAGGGTTCGTATCACGAGGTACCACTGCACCTGGATTTTGATTATGTGACCATGGGGATGCTAAGATATTCATAACTAAGTCACTTTTTTCAGTGCTGTTGCAACATTAAACAATAGCTAAGCAAATAGTTGTAAATTAAAAACCACCTCTATACCAAAATGCCTCTCAGACAAAGCATTGGTAAACAGTGTGCCACAATCTCCTACTTGTGTGCATTGCTGTGTATTTTGCTTGGAAGAACAAATTGCAGTGCATGCGTGACAATCCGTTAACCATATGTACTCTGTTTTCTTGGAAGAGCGGCTGGCATCTTAAGTTTCTGCCAAATCATGGACTGGAAACCAACCTGTGCTGCCAGTTATTCGGCATTAACATATATTTAACTAGAAATTCATTCTAGCGAACCAAGTAAATCTTATATTAGTGTAAACATCTTTACGGTCGAGTTGTTAGTTCATTGGATTAATCTCAAATCAATAGATTCAAATGTGTTCCTCCATTCCAAATACTAAATCAACATTTTATGCATTTATTCTCCTTCCCCACTGCTCTCATAGCTACCGCAAAAGAAATTATTTCAGAAATTATTTCTCTTAAAACCATCCCCTGCCTTTTTTCAGCTCTCAAGTATTTTATCATTTCTATGAAACAAAACTAAAACACAACAAGATTCCTACACTCAACTTGAATGATCTGATGTCTACTGATAGTTTTATGATGGGACTGATCAGGCAGACTTGTGAATACTCTGATTCTGAGATATCACAATGATACAATGGAACTTTGATTTATTGGGTGGGGGTTGTCTACCCAACTAAGACCTCCCCAGATAATAGGTCCATTTGGACTCCTGAGTGCACAGCAATAAGGTCATGCTTATTTCAGAATATAAGTCAGGGTCTTATTTTCGGGAAGCACGTACTGAATTTATTTGTTTATCAAAGATATATAGCAGTATTGGCGAACCCATTATTATTATTATTATTATTATTATTATTATTATTATTATTATTATTAATTAGATTTGTATGCTGCCCCTGTCCGAAGACTCGGGGCGGCTCACAACAATAATAGAAACAATATAACAGTGAAACAAATCTAATATTAAAAATAAAACATATATAAAACCCCAGCAATTAAAACCATACAAAACATACACACCTGGGGCCCGCCAAACGACATTGTCTGGTTGACGGGACCCAGAGAAGGCCAACTCTGTAGGACCTTATCGGCCACTGGGATTTGTGCGGTAGAAGGCGGTTCCAGAGGTATTCTGGTCCAATACCATGTAGGGCTTTAAAGGTCATTACCAACACTTTGAATAGTGACTGGAAACTGATCGGCAGCCAATGCAGGTCACAGAGTATTGCAGAAACGTGGGCAAATCTAGGGAGCCCCACGATGGCTCTCGCGGCCGCATTCTGCACGATCTGAAGTTTCCAAACACTTTTCAAGGGTAGCCCCACATAGAGAGCGTTGCAGTAATCGAACCTCGAGGTGATGAGGGCATGAGTGACTGTGAGCAGTGACTCCCTGTCCAAGTAGGGCCAAAACTGGTGCACCAGGCTAACCTGGGCAAACGCCCTCCTCATCACAGTCGAAAGATGGTGTTCCAATGTTAGCTGTGGATTGAGGAGGACGGCCAAGTTGTGAACCCTCTCTGAGGGGGTCAATAATTCCCCCCCCCCCAGGGTAATGGATGGACAGATGGAATTGTCCTTGGGAGGCAAAACCCACAGCCACTCTGTCTTGTCTGGGTTTGAGTATGGCATATGCAAATACAGTGATACCTCTACTTACGAACTTAATTCGTTCCATGACCAGGTTCTTAAGTAGAAAAGTTTGTAAGAAGAAGCAATTTTTCCCATAGGAATCAATGTAAAAGCAAATAATGCGTGCAATTGGGGAAACCACAGGGAAGGTGGAGGCCCTGTTTCCTCCCTGGAGATTCCTAAAGAGGCCCCATGGAAGCCTCTCCCTCCCGGTTACAGTTTCAGAGGCTTGGGTTTGTAAGTGGAAAATGGTTCTTGAGAAGAGGCAAAAAAATCTTGAACACCCGGTTCTTATCTAGAAATTTTGTAAGGTAGAGGTACCACTGTATAGCTGCTTTTTTCAGATTATTTTAAATAAAAAGTGGTCTGTAATTTTGAGGACACCAGAACAGACATTTGGCCCATTGAATCCAAAGTCTGGTAATTGTACGTGTGTTAATTTGAGATTTCATAATTAGGCATAGAGCAGATAAAAGTTGGTTTGTAGATATTACATGGATGTCATTATGATTCAGATATGTGGACCGAGTGACTGAGCTCCTCCACCAAAAATCGAATCAAGCCAATCTACTGCTCCTGAAGAAGGATTTAATGGTGCAAAGGCAGAAGGAGGCACTAGAAGAGCAGGCTAACCTGGAGCCAAAACTCGACTTACTTGTAGAGAAAACCAGAGATTTTCAGAAACTGGTGAGTATCCAGGAAGTCATTTGCACAGTTTTTCATGTGATAAGATTTCTTTAGACCATTTCTGTTTTTCTGTAGTTCAGTATACAGTTTATTTCTTGGTTCACTATATCTTATATTTGTGCCGTAAATTACATCATTCTCCTGTGTCATAATATCCCTGAAAAATAGAAACATAGAAGACTGACGGCAGAAAAAGACCTCATGGTCCATCTAGTCTGCCCTTATACTATTTCCTGTATTTTATCTTACAATGGATATATGTTTATCCCAGGCATGTTTAAATTCAGTTACTGTGGATTTACCAACCATGTCTGCTGGAAGTTTGTTCCAAGGATCTACTACTCTTTCAGTAAAATAATATTTTCTCATGTTGCCTTTGATCTTTCCCCCAACTAACTTCAGATTGTGTCCCCTTGTTCTTGTGTTCACTTTCCTATTAAAAACACTTCCCTCCTGAACCCTATTTAACCCTTTAACATATTTAAATGTTTCGATCATGTCCCCCCTTTTCGTTCTGTCCTCCAGACTATACAGATTGAGTTCATTAAGTCTTTCCTGATACGTTTTATGCTTAAGACCTTCCACCATTCTTGTAGCCCGTCTTTGGACCCGTTCAATTTTGTCAATATCTTTTTGTAGGTGAGGTCTCCAGAACTGAACACAGTATTCCAAATGTGGTCTCACCAGCGCTCTATATAAGGGGATTACAATCTCCCTCTTCCTGCTTGTTATACCTCTAGCTATGCAGCCAAGCATCCTACTTGCTTTCCCTACCACCTGACTGCACTGTTCACCCATTTTGAGACTGTCAGAAATCACTGCCCCTAAATCCTTCTCTTCTGAAGTTTTTGCTAACACACAACTGCCAATGCAATACTCAGATTGAGGATTCCTTTTCCCCAAGTGCATTATTTTACATTTGGAAACATTAAACTGCAGTTTCCATTGCTTTGACCATTTTTCTAGTAAAGCTAAATCATTTACCATATTACAGACCCCTCCAGGAATATCAACCCTATTGCACACTTTAGAGTCATCGGCAAATAGGCAAACCTTCCCTACCAGACCTTCCCCTGTGTAACTCACAAACATATTAAAAAGAATAGGACCCAGAACAGACCCTTGTGGCACAAATGTGAAAGAAAATATAAATCAACATCACTTGATATTTTTAGCAAAGCTTTGCAAACCGAAGGCATTCTATTAGACCACGAAGAACAGAAATTTGAAGTGCAGTAAGTGAGGATATTAGTATGTGTAGGTATAAATGTGAAGTTGAGAATCTTGGAAGTGAAATTCCAATCTGAGAGCATTTTGCCTTCAATATGAAAGATTAAATATTTGGGCTGCAATGATATTTTTAAAAAAATAAAAATTCCTTTATGTTTTCTGAAGAAATTATTGGGGTAGTATGAAATGGAATTTGAATTAACCCTGCCTTATCATTTATTTGGTTATCTATCTGCTTATTTATTACTGAAAATTAGCCCTCTCTGAACAACTGCTGTTGCCCCTGGAGAAAATATATTTAATCACGATGAACGAATTGGTGGAAGGCTGCAAGACCACATGTTCCTTTACTCCTTTGATCTTTTTACACACAAATTCTGCCAGATATTTTCATGACCCTTGCTTGTAACAAATATTTCTTTTCCCTTCAGCAGAGTTCTCAGGAGGAGAAGGAGAAATATGGGGGTGCGGCGTGAGACATGTGAAAATCTTTAGGCTGAATTCAGTTTTACAACTATTACTTTTTTTTTTTAGAAACTACAATTGAATGGTTGTACCTCCGTGAATAATTTAGACCATTAACCTGACCAGCTTCTTCTGGGTCTCCTAAATATAGAAACCTGATATAATAAAAGTTTATTTTGGTAATATGTTGAGAGTTATTGATGGATACTTGTCCTAATTAATTTTCCACAAAAATAAGAATGTGTATAAGTTGTCATTTAGATATTCATTCTTATGTTCCTTTTTTTCCCTTTTCCGAGTTTTATTGGATATGTATTTTAATTATAGTGATACTCAAGACTTCGATACCATTAGTATTTTCCTTCTTTGTATAGGTTTTGCTCATTTTTATTATATAAATATCCTTTATTGATGAAGATATGTAATTATCAATACAGATAGTCCTCGGCTTTCAACACTTAAATTAGGGATCATTGCATTGAAAAAAGCAACTTACGAGCATGTTTCACACTCATTCATTCATTCATTCATTCATCCAATACACAAATACATAGGAAGAAAAATAGACATGTGATAATATAAATGAGGGTGAAAGTGAACTTAGAGGAGAAGATATAAGAAAGGAAGAGAATATAAAGATAGGAGAAAGAAAGGAAAGACAATTGGACAGGGGAAGAAAGGCACACCAGTGCACTGATGACCATGATCCCCATAGTTACAGTATGTGATTTACATTCGGATGCTAGACAGCTGACTCATTTATGATGGTTGCAGCATCCCAGTTTACAACCATCTGACAAGCAAAGTCAATGGGGAAACCAGATTCACTTAAGAACTATGCTACTAATTTAGCAACTGCAGTGATTCACTTAAGAAACGTGGCAAGAAAAGCCACTAAATGAGCAATTAACACATTTTCCACATAGCAACATAAACTTTGGGCTCAGTTGTGCTCACAGGTTGAGTACTACCTGTATATACGTAGACTCATAGTATGCTGCTCATTAGGATTATGCAGTGTTTGAACTTGACTTGTAAGAGGTGAATCAGAATATGTGGGAGTATTATGCATTTAGACTTTAAGACCCATTAAAAACCACAATGTCATTTTCCAGGGTTATGCCATTGCAGGAAGCTTTGTTCTAATTGCCAAACCTAACCTCATAAGTCCCTTATGATTATTTGAGTTTGACAACAGTGTTTCATGGTTGAAACGAGAAGAGGGACATACAAATCAGAGCCTAAGAGGTGGTTAACAATGCAGCCATAATTTTATGAAAGATTGTGCCTTTTTAATTCAGTAGCAATAGGTATACAATTCGTGTGTTTAAAAATCCAAAATATTTTATAATTGATAGAAGTCTTGTTTCAGATAAAAGCTGACATCTCTAAGCGGTATAACGGTCGACCTGTGAACTTGATGGGCACCTGCCTTTGATTCTTCCTCAAACATGCCTGAGACCGCAGCAAAATTTAAGCATCACCTCAAACAGAAGAAGATAATTATGGAAAAGAACAAGTATCAAAGAGTGTAATAAAGGAGGACAAGGGCTGCAACAAGAGTTTGGGACCTGTAGTGGCTCTGATTCCATTTTGTATCAGCTATAAACACGTCTTAATAATTTTAATGAGTCAATAAAGCTGATGTTTCAGTACTATATTTCTTGTTTATATTATGTATTCTCTGGTTGAGGAAGATAAAAACTATCTTCCTGTTACTCTGGAGTACTAATTGCATTTTTAATTTTTCCTTGCTTTCTGGGGAAATTTGCAGCAGGAATATTCTGTGAATGCCAGTAAAGGATGGCCATATTTTTCAGACTATAAGATGCACTAGTATATAAGACACATCAAGATTTCAAAGAGGTAAGTAAGGGGGGGAAAGGGGGTTTGTCCTCAGAAGCACTCTGCAAGCCACCTAAACCATCTGTGTGTGCCAGGTTTTTTTTGCAAAAATTGGCATTTTGGCCTTCCCCCAGCCCACAGGAGCACTCAGTTTTTCATGCATTGTTGCAAAAAATGGGGCACACAGGATGTTTGGGGAGTGCTCCAGGGGTTTGGGGAAGGCAAAAGCAACCTCATTTTTTTGGGGGGAAAAAAGCCCGTTTTCTGCCTGTTTTTTATTAAAAAACCAGAGGTGTTTTTGCCTTCCTCCAACCCCCAGGAATACTGTTCAGGCCTCCCAAATCCTCTGTGCAGTGTTCCCTCTAATTTTTTTTTGGGGGGGGGGGCAGAAAAGTATAGTGTCTGAGCGGCAGTCCCTTCGGGACTGGGCGGCACAGAAATATTAAATAAATAAACAAACAAACAAACAAATAAAAACCCCACCCTGTTTTGCCTCAGAATTTCAAAATAAAATACTGTACTGTGTGTCTATAACAGTGAGCTCATAATAGGGCAACTCTATCAATATCAAAATGCCACTTAAATAGTTGAGCTAGTTTCAAACTAGATTTTGATTTTCTTTCTCTCTTCCTTACTCCCATTCTTTTTCTTTCTCTTTTCCTTCCTCTCTTTTTTCTATCTGTTTCTCTCTCTTCCTCTCTCTCTCCTTCCCTCTCACTCTTTCCCTCTCGGCTTCTGGGCAGGTTTGGAAAACTGAGTTGATGATGATTTTTAAGTGAGCGATTGCTCACTGCTCAGCTTAGAGGGAACTATGCCTCTGTGCACTCCATTTTTGCTAAATATGAGCCCATAATTTGCAAACATGAGATACTGGGGCGGAGCTTCCTGGCGGCCAAAAATGGCTATATTCGGTGTATAAGACACACTGACATTTCTACCCTTTTTCGGGGGGGGGGAGGAGCTATGTCTTATACTCTGAAAAATATAATAGTTTTTTCCTTGATCAGAGGGAAATACTGTACCCGTTGTTATCAAGTCATCTGCTATTTCTCTTGCTTAATATCTTTCTCTTGCTTAATATTTGCAGGCTTTTTTTAAATTGCTACTTGCTCTGAATAAGTTTTTTTTTAAGCCCTAACCAGGGGATAAAATAATGTGCTGAAGCTGACACCCCCCCCCCCCAATTTCCCTCCCCAAAAACTAAGGTGCATTTTATACTCCAGTACATGTTATACTCCGAAAAATACAGTAGGTTTGCCTGTCTCTATTGGTGTAATATGTATTCAACTTTCAGTTATGCTAAGGAAGAATCTTCTGTCATAGTGCTCTGTACTTTTATGCTGCCGCTTATTTAAATGGTTTCACATAAAGTCTGAAGGAGCTTGTATCTATGGAAATTCTCCAGTCATCCCCAAAGGTGCTTTTTCCAAAAGGCAACTGGACTTTCTTGAGGTTTTTTTTAACCGAAAACATTTTATTTCTTATCTAAAAAGCTCTTTCGGTTCTTATTAAGAACTAAGGAAGCTTCTTGGATGAGAAGCAAAACTTTATTTTAAAAAACCCGAACCAAATCCAAAGAGGTCCAGTTGTTTTTTTTGGGCAAAAGCACCCTTGGGACTACGAAGGAACTTGCATTCAACTACTTTCAGCTCTAAATTCTAATTTTACGGTTCCAGTTTTGATTGTAAAAAAAGAGTTTGGCTGTCATTCAAGTTACTTCCACTTTTCAAGAGGCTTCCATTTCTGCACAGGAAGCAAATGCATTTTGGGTTACTACATTTATCCTTCGTGATTCCAAGGGCACACCTCACTCCTAATAGCATCTGTTCATACATACAATGCATCTGGAATACAGGATGTTCTCTAAGATGTGAGACAAAGCTTTAGGTCTACACCTTCTATTCCTGCTGTTTCTCTGAAATATTTGCATCAAGTGAAGAGATCAACAGATGTTTTTTTTCTCAAGTCTCCCATTTCCACGTTGTCCATCTGTGATTCAGCTTCGGATGATAACTAAATGGTACAGTAGCCAGTCACATAGTGAATCAGCCTTTCCCTTCGAAGTTGGCTCCCTGGAAGAGGCTAAATCAAGTCATCCCTAAGCTGTAGATAGACAGTGATGCCGGCAAGTCACTGGCAGAGTGGCCTCAAGTCTGCGCCCATTGTCTTTTACCCTGGCAGATGATAAGAGAAGAGTACCAGTACCACCCTTTTTTCTCTCTTATTTGTTGGGGGTGGAGATGAAGAGAGAGAGATCGTTTTGGGGTGTGGGGGGAGGTGATTCGATTTTAATTTCATAGGAGAGCAGTTGATTCATTGCTCTTTGTCGGTGGTGTTGACTCTCGTAATGACTTCCCATCAAAATGAAAAGTGGAATGACAGCGTTCATTATTCCTGCTGCTTGTTATCTCAGCAGTGGGGGGAGGGCTGCCCCCTCCCCCACACACAGCCTTTCAGCCATCCTGGACAGTGAGTGATGGGCCCTATTAATCACCGACCCTGCGGACTCTGGTGGACACACTCTACCCGGCAGTGAAGGAGAGAGAGATAAGGCACCAACAGCCGCTACAATCCATTAACGTCAAGTGGGACTCTCTGGCCCCTCCTTCATTCTTCGCTTTCACCCTCTTATGGCTATAGAGGTAGTTGTCTTGGGGTGGGGTGGAGTGGGGAGGAGCGAGAGGGAGAAAGCAAACGGTCGCTACCCTTTCGGACCATCAGCTGGAAAATGAGCAAAGACCTGACTTTTTTCATCAAAGCTCAGTAGCCTTCTGGGTTGTTTAGAGCCAAATTGGATCACCATTGCTATGGCCACCCAAAAGGAAAAGTTTCTGTTTCACCATCTTGTTTGTCACCTCCAGTCCCTCTTTTTGTAACTCTCTTAAGTTCATTGCCAACTGCAAACATATTCTAACTCTTGCATTATTGTAAGGATCATGTATGAGTCACCTCTTTGTCGATGCATTTTAGCTGTGCCCAAACTGGTGACTTTCAAATATGTTTGGCAGAATCCCCAAAATTTGCAGCTAAAAATGAATTTCTTGGAAAATGCGGAGTGATTCCTATATCAAGGTATGAGTATATACTGCATTTAAGAGAGAAGCCAATTGAACAAAATATGACACCGGTTTTGCAGTTGGCTAGGCCTAACTGCTCTTATTCTACCTATATTCCTTCAGAAAATTTGCTGTAATTTTATTTGTGCTGTAGGAATTTAATTGACTATATTTTGGGGGTTCTTTTATTTATTTATTTATTGCATTGATATGCCGCCCTTCTCCATGTACTATTGGCTTAATGCTTTGATGCAAGGAATAATATAAAATGTAAAGATTGTTTAATAGGTGGCAAGTTATTAATATAGACAGGCAAATGTGACCCTAAATATATCCCGCAAGAATCTTAGATTAAGGGACACTAAAATTCTTGGTTTAACATTTTATTGAGTTATAATATATTGTAAAATGCAAAGTAAATAGAAAAGCTATGGGGAGGAAAAGGGGGAAGGGAAGTGGGGAAGGATAAGAAAAAGAAAAAGAAGCATTGACTTCCAACTCTGTTGCAGTAGAATAAGGCTTCAACATCAAATCATAACTTTTTTCTTTGTCGTAATAATATGAACAAGCCATTTCTGTAAAGATCTATCAATCTACTCAGTAAAACCCCAAATCAAAGTTTCATTCTTTTCTACTTCGAGTACAAAGTTTAGAAGCGATCTCCAAGTGGAAGAAAAACTACTTCGTATTCTTTTCTTTAATAAAAGTAGTAAATTTTGGCAACTTCTGCAACCATTTGTCCATATGAATCGAAGTGTCCTTCCATTTTTGTGCATACAATAGTCTTGCTATTGTCAACATATAATAACAAAGTTCCAATACTCCACCCACCCACCCAGTTTTTTCCATTAGACCCAAAAGGAAAAGTTTGTCTCCATTTTCAAAATTTTCTGTATTAAAAGTATGAATTATATTCCTTTTTTTTTTTTGCTTTATTGCATGTCCACCATAAAAATTTCCTTATTCAGTTGTATTAATTTATTAATATTTATCTTGTCATTTGTCTTCGCTCTGGTCTGGACTGCTTTCATTTAACAAATAGTAAATTTGCAGCTAAATTTAAAAATCTTGATTCTCCTCCCTTTTCTGACCAGTTGCATGCCATTCTTATTTTTATCCCCAAATCTCTCAAAAACTAATCTGTGTACATATTCATGTGTGCCAGTCTTGAAATCAAGAGATAATCCCTGTTCTCGCTGATCAATAGAAAGTAAAGAACGACTTTTAGTTAGTGCTTTTATTAAATTGGTATGACAGGGCTGACAGGAGTGGAGGCAGACTCAGAGGTGAACAGTAAATAGTAAACCTTTCTTTCAGCACCACAGAACAAAACAGAACAGGTGGCTTGACAGCACCTTTTATAATGGAGCTGTCAAACTCTGAGCAAATAACAGGGATCCATTTTCCCTGTTTCGCCGGCTGCTTGTGTCAGAGCCAGCTAGGCTCCATTAGCAGCCGCTGCTGTCATAATTATGAGGACTTAACACCCTCACTCCCCTGGATTGGGCATGTGTAGGTACACAGGCGGCTGTTGACTCTGCCCAGATCGCCTCAGTTGAGGACCGGCAGCCAAAACAGGAGGAAAAACCAGAGTAGTGCTCAGTGGAACTGCCGGACACTTGGGTGGCACTATATTTGGAGGCCAGTGCAGCGCTGGAGAGGCCCTGAATTTAGGAGAGGCAGGCGGCAGAAACTTGGTGGAAGGAGGACAAGTAGGCTCTGGCTGAGAGTGACAAGCTGGGGCGGAGTGGTGTCTTGCTGGATTGGGCATGTCGTTGCAAGAGACTCGGTGGCAAAGCTGGTTTATTTGGCGCCTCCAAAATCAACCATCGTTCAGGCGTATCCTATAAGACCATAAGCTCATTAGTTGGTCCACATGCCCTGGAATCCATTTTAAACCAATCCAACCAAAATTCAAGGCAAAGATGGGGTTTTGGGGGCTGAATTGTCTACGTGAATCACAGTGTGGAGTTATGTTTTGAAACTTCAAATCGTGCAAAATGCAGCTGTGCGAGTGGTTATGGGCCTTCCAAGGCATGCCCATATTTCTTCATCACTCTGTGGACTGCATTGACTGCCAATTGGTTTCCGGACACAATTCAAAGTGTTGGTTATGACCTATAAAGCCCTACATGGCATAGGACCAGATTATCTCTGAGACTGCCTTCTGCCACATAATTGCCAGCATCCGGTGAGACTCCTCAGGGTCCCATCAACCAAACAATGCCGGTTGGTGGCACCTATGGGAAGAGCCTTCTCTGTGAGGCCCCCGGCCCTCTGGAATCAGCTCCCCCCGGAGATTCCCACTGCCCCCACCCTCCTTGCCTTCCGAAAGAGTTTAAAAACTCCTCTTTGTCACCAGGCCTGGGGTAATTAGATCTTCCCCCTGACCAACTAATGTTTTTAGCGTAAGTTATTGGGTGAATGTTAATGAATGTTTTTTTAAATGTTTTAGACTTCTTTTAAAAAAAATTAATTGTATTAATTGGATTTATTCTATTGTTATGTCTACTATATATGCTGTGAGCTGCTCTAAGTCCTCAGAGAGGGGCAGCATACAAATCCAATTAAATATAAATATATAAATGTTGTAGAATTGACGAGACAGAAGCCAGCACTTTAGATGAAGGAAAGGTTTATTGCGCAGGTTCAAGCACAAGATAACAAAATAAATGGCCTGAACCCCGAATGGGTGTCAGAAACTGTCTTATATACCCTTGGAATACACAGTAGCTTGGGGGAGCATAAGTTGCCATATATGGTTATAACAGTTTGTGGAAAATAACAGTTTTCGATATATATCATCAGTTGGCATGTGTACATGGGAACATCCTGTTTCTCCTCACATAAAAAGAGGATCTTATACCAGCACAAAAGCACAAAAGCACATTTCCAGTAAGCAAGTCCCCCCTACACATTTTCCCTACTTCCTTATCGTAGCTGCAGCTGCTGATTATACAGAAAGCAATAATAGCCAAGGTTATAGTGACCTGAACCAAAGCCTTGGGCCTTCATCCAAGTTAACTTTGGTTCACCCATTTACTTTATTCCCCCCTTTGCGACTCTTCTTCCTCAGCAAGGAGAGTCGCATACTCAGTTTCCGCAGTTTCCGCATCCAATGCAGCATATTCAGCTTCATTACGATGTTTAGCAAATTCCCACATAGCCATTACCTGAGCAGTAGCTTTACGCTCAGCCAGCAATGATAAGCTTTTGGATATAGTCTTAATGAAGACAGGTAAAATACAAGGTAAAAGTACACAGCCCGCAGCAATTAACCCAATAAATGCCACTATTGCCTGTAACCCAGGCAACTTAGGAAACCAAGTACCGAACATATCTTTTAAATTAATGCCCTTCCATACCTGGTCCGGATTATGGGTCAATTGTCGTATCTCCTTAGTGAGCTGCTTAATCACCTTTCCAGTATCATCTATCTGTAAGCAGCAATTGGAAAGATTAAACTTCCCACAAACTCCTCCCTCCTTCGCCAGGAGGTAATCCAATGCCAATCTATTTTGATACACAGCAGTCCGAAGCTTGGTAGAGGTTTCCGATAGATAATTCAAAGCAAAATCTATCCTCCTTCCAGATAAGTCAAGGACTGCCTGTAGCCTAATGATCCTATTTAACATATAAACCGGTGTCCGGTATCCCCAGGACCCATCCTCCGCCCACGTAGCCTTCCCATATGTACACACAATCCTTTCTGAGCTCCAAACCTCACTTTCCTCATATTCAGTCAAGGTCTTACATGGGAACCCAGAAAAGGTATTATCCTGGTTGTCCGTGTTCTCTATCTCTCGCCGTCTTCTATCGCGTGGGCCAATGGGTTCATACAGGGGGACACCTAACATTTGGCGAGTCGCTATCGGCAATAAGAAAAATGAAGGTTTAATCCAGCCTAGCACACAGGAGCCAGACCAATTACTAGGTAGGGCTTCATAGGCTATCTCGCCACATATCCAATACATATTCTGAGGAGCTACCCATTCTTCTCCCTGATCTACAGACCCAAGGTATTTAAGATTAGTAGTATCAAATTTCACAGGTTCAGTAGCATTCCCCGGGGAAATCCATTTTTCATAAGCTAAATCCCAAAATCCCAAACAAATCAAGTGTCCAACATTCACACTACCCATTCTCATAAAGCAATTTCTACCCACTAAGTTAGTGGTTAAAGTCCACATGGTTCCTGTCACTCTTTCCCTCTTAGTTATGTTGCCAGTAACAGACAGATTATTAAAAACAAGGGGCTCTGCCTCCAAGGCCTCCCATGGCCATTGTTCCCCCATATTCGTCCCTCCACACACAAAACAATTCCTAACAGTCAGTGTCTTTGCTACTTTCTCAGCCATTTCAACAAACAAATTTTTGGCTGTGTCACTGATTGGCAGGGGTTTTTCCAGTTTCCTAAGGGAATCATAAACAGACCACCCCAAGGTTCGCACTTCCCCTGCAACCACCTTCCACATTTTAACTGAGAGATAGGTAATAGGATCCCTTCCTAGCCCATTTATGCCAAAGGCAAACGTAGTTCCTGAGGGAATAGAACGATCAACCTCTATCTGTACAATGTTTCCAAAGAGCCTCCTAAAAGATATTATATATTTACACCCTTTATAGATCTTCCCCGCCAGACCTCCAGTATAAGCACACACACAGTTATGAATACATACATGATTAGCATCAGCAAAGCATAAGAGCAAGATTAACATAAGTACCCCAAAACCCCTTGACCCCTTCATCCCAGCCTCTCCCGTGCGTTGAAAACCAGCTTCCGGTGTGGTTTAGCAGGGGGCTTCTTCACCACTGTGCGATGCAGACCTATTGCCGGTAAGGTCCCTGCAGAGTGGTCTCCCTTTAACACGCAGCCTTTTCTCGATAGCCCAGTTATATTTGTACACAACACATATGCTAAAAGCAAAGCTTGTAGCAATTAATATACCCAAAGCAAAGTAGAAGAGGATATAATCTGAAATCACTTTCGTTTAAATTTCAATTTCATTGGATGAGCAGTTGGCTGCACGCTCCATTCCTCATCTGCTGCTTTCGTCACTCGAGTCCAATGTATCCAAAATTTGGACTCGGCTATCTTAATAGCAAGGGGAGATGTCATAATTACGACATACGGACCCTTCCATCTCCCTTCTGATGGTTCCTGTTTCCAATGTTTCACCCACACCCTATCCCCTGGCTGAAAAGTATGGCACTTGGTTACAAGTCTTGGGGGGGATTGTTCCAATACATAATTTCGGAGTTTTTTCTACATGTTTCTCCAATTCCTGTACCATTTCCATTTTCCATACTCCCCCCTTATGTCCCAATTCAGGCCATCCAGCCAGATCTCTCCTCTGAAGTGTTGGAGGGCGCCCAAACATCAGCTCATAAGGTGAAAGTCGGTGCTGCCTTCTTGGAGCACTCCTTATGGGATAAAGAACCAATGGTAGAGCGTCCGGCCACCTCAAATGGGATTCCGTGCAAATTGTGCCTTTTTCCGAAACACCCTATAACCACACCCCAACAACAATACAAGTAAAGCATTAGTGTTGTCCCAACATGATTCCTCTGATTGTCCTGTAACCAGCACATCATCTACGTATTGCAATATTGTATCCCCTCATTGTTTAGGCACATAATATACCAAATCCTTAGCCAAGGCTGTGCCAAACAAAGTTGGTGAATTTTTAAAACCTTGTGGCAGGCGGGTCCATGCATATTAACTCTTTGCCCCTGTCGTCAGATTCTCCCACTCAAAAACAAACAACAGCTGGCTAATTGGATGTATTGGGATTGTAAAGAATGCATCTTTCAAATCTATCACTGAAAACCACCTTGCTCTGGGCGGAATCAAATTCAACAATGTATATGGGTTGGGCACTGCCGGGTGAATGGTAACGGTCATACCATTCACAACCCTCAAATCCTGTACTGGCCTATAAGATCCATCGGGTTTTCGTATGGGTAAGATCGGGGTGTTCCACGGGGATTGAATAGGGACTAAAATGCCAGCCTTTAAATACTTTTGGATACAATCATAAATTGCTGCTATTGCTTCCCTAGAACAAGGGCGCTGCCTAATATTCACTGGAGTGGCAAGCGGTTTCACTTCCCCTACAATGGGGGGGTGATGCGAGGCAAAGCCGGGGGGGTTATCTTCAGCCTACAGACCGGGCACCGCAAACCCCCTCCACTTTTCTGACACCGCTTGCTCCACTTCCTTAGTCACCATCAATCTCCACATTGTCTCAGGGCGATGACTAAGCGTTAAAGATTGCCTTCCCTCATTAAACGAAATAGTGGCTCCTAATTTATTCAATAAATCCCTGCCCAGCAATGGCACAGGGCACTCCGGAATATACACAAACTCATGTCTGAGCTCAGAACCATTAAATTCACAGGTGACTGGGTTCAAAATTTGCCTCCCGACTACCCGTCCAGACACCCCCTGAACTTGTATTTCATGGGGCCCTGGAGGGGCAATCTGCTTATTCACCACTGACCGACCAGCCCCCGTATCCACCAAAAATGTAGTCTGATGACCCCCAATATTCATTGTAACCATAGGCTCAGGGGGGGGGGGTCTGCTCTAAGCCAGGTCCCCGTCACACAGTCCATCCAGTGCCTGCCAAGCCAATTCCTTCAACCTGAGCGGCATTCTCTGGGGCTACTCCGGCTAATCCTGTAGCTCCCCCACCTATGGGATTTCCTTGTGCATTTCCTCCTCTATAGGGGAACCGAGGGGGCCCCCGCGGCCCATTCCTTGCCCTCGCCCCCCAAAAGGTTGTCCAAATGGCCGTCTCCACTCACTTTGTCCCCACCGTGCCCCCTGTGGGCACTCCCATTTCCAATGTCCTTCCAACTTGCATATCGCACATTGATTCGGTCCCAAACCTACCCTGCCTTGAAAACCAGCTCTGCCCTGAAACCCAGTCCTTCCTGGAAACCCTGCCCTTCCTTGTAACGCCACCAACAACAACTCAGCCTTCTTATGCATCCGTGCATCCTTTTCCTTCTTCTCCACCTTATCCCTATTCACAAACACCTTACGTGCCACTTCTAATAGCTCTATAGTATTCTTCCCCAAGGCTCCTTCTAACTTTTGCAACTTCCTCCCTTATATCTTCATCGCTCTGAGCTATAAACCTCTCGTTCAACATTCTTACATTATCCTCTGATCTTGGGTTCACTTGTGTATACATTTCATATGCTTCAATCAAACGCTGAAGGAAGCTCTCTGGGCTTTCCTCTGACCCCTGCATCACCAGGGAGGGCTTAGACATATTCACTGGCGGCTTCCCTGCCTTCCTTAATATGAGTCCGCACCGCAGCTCTCCATTTCTCCCTTTCCTCCGGGGTCAATAGTGTGCTTAACAACTGTTGTATATCCTGCCAATTAGGGTTATGAGTCTGCATAATAGTTTGAAACAAATCAGCCAACTCAGTTGGTTTAACTGACAACGGCCCATAGTGCTGCTTCCAATTGAGCAAATCAGTTGTTGAGAAGGGGACATACTGAAAACACGGTCTATATTCCAAATCCCCAGTCTGAGCATTCACCACTTGCTGATCCATTTGACGCAACGGAGCCATAAAATCTCTCTGCCTCTCCTCCAGTTTTGCCGCTTCCTCCCTGGCTGCCTCAGCCCTCGCAGTCACAGCCCTTGTTTGTATTCGATCAATCGCTCCAGCGCCCCTCTCACGACCTGCTCCATATGCCATTCCTTCACCACCCCCTTCCCTTTTGGCAGGCCCCACAGCCTCCCCTTCCTCATCATCTGATAGTGCAGCAGCCGCTGCCATCTGTGCATTACCTACCGGGGGTGACACTTGTGCGTATGGCGGGGGCCTGATTATTTCCTCCTCAGCCTGCCCCAACACCTTCTTCTTAGAGTCTGACACCTTTGGTTCTTGCCTTTTCACAATTCCCTTCGCAGTTCCTCCTTTACTCAGCGTATTCTTAGCCTTTTCCTTCCGTGGTCTAGCCACACACAAACGTACCATTTCAGCCTGACATTGCAAAAGCTCCCCTGGCTTTTCTGCCACCGCATTTTCCCATGCCTCTATATATTGCAACTGATTGGGGTACTGCTCCACATTTACAACTATCTTTCCCCACACATCATCTATAATTTGGTCTTTAAACGTTCCCTCCGGTGGCCACCCCACCCCCAAATGAAGCCATTGTTGTTGGCATAAAAAACGCAACCTCTCCTTGGTTGCCCTAGGACGGGGGGGCTTGTAATCACTATGATTGAAATAAGTATCAAAACCCTTCAGCATGCATTCCAGTGGGGTACTGGGAACGCTTCCTCCACCACCCATTCTACCCTAACCACACTACCTCCGGCCCACAGTGCTGGACTTTCCAACAGTCACTGAAGGGAACCGCGAAGGTTTAACCACCCACACAGCCTACACAGACTTCGTCAGGACAATCGCCCCGAGTCCAGGGGGGTGATCAGACCCCCTCTTCGGTCTTCAAATGAGACCGGTACCACTTGAATTTACAAATACTCGCCTGCAGACGTCTTCCCAAACCTTCCTGGCCAGGATACCAATCCGTTCAGACCTCCTTTCCTTCCCTCAAGGGATCTTGGGCTCACCGTCAGCTCCGTCGGTCCCAGCGGGGTGTCACTGCAGTCTCCCGGAGGCTTGCTCCCCCGTGGCGCCTGGAGAATATTCAGCAGTGGCCCCCGGATGGGCCCGAGGGGTCAGGCTACCCTCAGCGAAATATCGCCTCGCTTACTGTCCCATCTGGGGTGCCAGAAAATGTTGTAGAATTGACGAGACAGAAGCCAGCACTTTAGATGAAGGAAAGGTTTATTGCGCAGGTTCAAGCACAAGATAACAAAATAAATGGCCTGAACCCCGAATGGGTGTCAGAAACTGTCTTATATACCCTTGGAATACACAGTAGCTTGGGGGAGCATAAGTTGCCATATATGGTTATAACAGTTTGTGGAAAATAACAGTTTTCGATATATATCATCAGTTGGCATGTGTACATGGGAACATCCTGTTTCTCCTCACATAAAAAGAGGATCTTATACCAGCACAAAAGCACAAAAGCACATTTCCAGTAAGCAAGTCCCCCCTACACATTTTCCCTACTTCCTTATCGTAGCTGCAGCTGCTGATTATACAGAAAGCAATAATAGCCAAGGTTATAGTGACCTGAACCAAAGCCTTGGGCCTTCATCCAAGTTAACTTTGGTTCACCCATTTACTTTATAAATACTGTATAAATACCCATGCCTCTATCTATTGTTTCATTTCAGGCCACCAAGTATAGCTGTGCCCTATAAACTTCATGTGAACTATGTTTCCCAATTGGAGTAATCTATAGGCTCTAATACCCCTTGGGTAATAGGTTTATTTAGTTCTAGATCTGCCTTAAGCTGTAGAGCGAAAGGGATGTGCCTGGGCTTCAACCAGATTGGGGCCACCTGAGAGTCCAAATTGAAAGAAATGGCGCTACCTGTATATTTACCCAGTCCTGAGCCGAAAACGTCAGTGAAGTCAGTAGTGAGGGTGTTCAAGTCATAAGCATCCTCATTAGTAGCGCGGATGCTGGTGACAGCTAGGCCTAGGGCAGAAAACCAGTTGAGCCCCACAAGTGATGGAAGCTCTCCATCTTTTGGGCAGTAAACAGTGTTGGAGTCACAGATCTTGCACTACATAAATGAGTTGGCCAAGGAGGATGTTGTCAAGATCTGAAAACTCACAGTTCACAACATTTGTACAAAGGGCAGCCATGAAATTGTTAATTGATTCACTTTTCTTTTTGAAACCGCTGGCAAAATGCAGTGCTGTCAAGGCTCTGGCCGTGACCAACATTTCATGGCAACAAGAGCTTTTCGGAAACTCCTTAAAACCCACCTCTGCCGTCAGGCATGGGGGAATTGAAACATCTCCCTCTTGCCCATGTAGTTTCTGTATATGATTCGATTGTGTGCTTGTTTTTTATATATTGGGGTTTCTTTTGGATTTTTTAACCTAAAACTGTAATTTAGATTGCTAAATATTAGATTTGTTACTATGTATTGTTTTTTACCATTGTTGTGAGCCGCCCCGAGTCTACGGAGAGGGGCGGCATATAAATCCAATAAATCTAAATCTAAAATACTGTACTCCAATTTCCGGGAACCATATAGCTCTGTAAAGTCATCTACCCTCAGAATGCATTCGAATTGGGTTAGATAATCATCCCAGGTTTCTGTGACAGGCTCAAAAGGAGCAAAGGCTGGTAAAATGACCATCCTGAGAAGGATGGCTTTAAGCAGATAGCTTTCAGCTATCGCCTGGCTAGTGTTCAATTCAGCTTGAACCTCAGCTCTAGTGACTCAGTCTCAAAGGTCTTGATTCCATGCATTCCTTTAGGCTTTATCCCACCCTCATCGCCAGTATTAAATCAGTGTGACAGGGCTGACAGGAATGGAGACAGACTCAGAGGTGAACAGCAAACAGAAAACATTTCTTTCAGCACCACAGAACAGGACAGAGAACAGGCGGCTTGACAGTTCCTTTCCTATTGGAGCTGTCAAATTCTGAGCCAATAGTAAGATTCGCATGCCAGCTGCTTGTGTCCAGTCATAACTGTGAGAATTTAACAGCTTTGCTAATGAACAGCTGCCAGTCCCAAAGTAAAGAAAGTTCTCTTATGCACATTTCACACAAACATTGTTATCTTCACATTTTTGTTCACATCCTAGACACTTCTCTGGTTATACATAGATTTTCAGAGCAGTTACAAGAGCAGAAGTAATGATCCACCAGGACTAGAACATTTTAAAGAACACATCCTAGATCTGAATGAATGAAATATTCTCATTAAATACTTTGTTCTGTACAAAGTTGAATGTACACAACAGCATGGGAAGTTTATTGTCAGTGTTTCTTCCTAAGTGGACAGTTTGATTTTTGCAGAAGTTTGATTTACTTGGAGTTATATTGTGTTGTTTAAGTGTTACCTTTACTTTTTTGAGCAGTATATTAAAAAGTGAAATAGAACCAGGAAGTGACTGAAATAAGATTTCCCACCAATGAGGAAACAACCTACTCATCAGTTTTATAAAGATTTTATTAATGTAAATGTAGTGACATTTGCCGTGCCAATAAATATTCATGCTTGTATGGATACAATATTAATGTTAACTTATATGGGTTCAGAGCTTATTCTAAATGGATGTGGAGATTTCAAATGAAACTTCCTTTATCTGAAAATTTATATAGTAACTATTTTCTTTTATAGAAATTTTATCATTAGCAATAGCAATAGACTTATACACCGCTCCCCAGTGCTTTATACCTGTCTCTAAGCAGTTTACAGAGTCAGCATAATTGCCCCCAACAACCTGGGTCCTCTTTTGCCCACTCGGGAAGGAAGGAAGGCTGAATCAACCTTGAGCAGGTGAGATTGGAACTGCCAAATTGTTGGCAGTCGGCAGTCAGCAGAAGTAGCCTGCAGTACTGCACTCTAACCACTGCACCACCATGGCTCATAATACTCTAGCTTTAATTATGTTACTGTACTTTATATATATCTCCGTAATCAGGCAGTATTAGCGGCTCCTTTTAACTAAACTGTAAACCCAGACATTTAAGTACCCTAGCAATAATCCTATAAATGTATATTATTTATCAAATGCAAAGTGATCTGAAAGGAAAGAAAAGTCAAGGGGAGCCCTTGATAAATGGTTGTGCTGAAAAAACAGATCAATTGTGATAATTGCTTAATGTTTTGTATATATTTATATCACACTTTCAGGGTATTTCACATACAATGTCTTACATTTCTTTTGACAACTTTTAAATTAGGTCATAATTACTGTGCTCTAGAGTGACATTGCCCCTCTGCAGAGGGAATAAAGCAATTTAAAATAGTCCAGCTCATATAGTAGTGACTCCAAAATTCTGATAGTTTTCTAAGATTAGAAAGCTTTTTTATTTTGTGGCCATTATATAAGACTCTTCATGAAGAGAAAAGAAAATTTCCAAGTATTTTTATAGTTAAAGAAAACAGTAGTCTCCAGTTGACTTACAATAAAAGTAAATATAGATCCTTCCTTCCTCCCTTTCTCCCTCTCTCTCTCTCTCTATGAGTAGTGCAGTTTTTTTGCAGTTTTGCTGGTGTTATTGCAGGAAGCTGCAATTTCTTGAAGTACTTTTATTTATAAATACTGTAGATAGATAGACAGACATTGTTATTGTTATTGTAGTTCTCAACTTATAATGACAATTGAGCCCAACATTCCTGTTGTCAGACATTTTTTCCAACAAACTTTCAGCAGACATGGTTGCTAAATTGACAGTAACTGAATTTAAACATGCCTAGGATAAACATATATCCATCATAAGATAAAATAGTATAAGGGCAGACTAGATGGACCATGAGGTCTTTTTCTGCCATCAATCTTCTATGTTTCCATTATGCATGTATCTAGTACAATATTGGGGCAATTTCCCTGCACTATTTTGCATTAAGGTGTTCATAGGAAGGGTATTTTCCAAAATAGAGCACTAATTGAACATACTTGTTGTTCTGCCAGCGAGTTTCGACTGCCCGTAATTACAGGGTAATTAGTCCAGGAAGACACACACCACACGATAAAAGGAAAACCCAAAAGTTTTTATAAACAGAAAAACAGAAACAGTTCCCTTTTTAAATGTCAAAGGGATTTTCTGGTACACACAAGGCACAGGTTAAATGCAATCCAATTGCTCACCCAATAACTGGGAAATTGAGTCCAATTATAAAGTCCAGAGAGTCCACACACAATCTTGAACAGCACACAATGAATCAAATAAACTGCCATGAGGTTAAAACTCCAGGTTGCACTTTTATCTGTAGCATTAATTACAGCAGCCCCACCCAACCACAGGTGGCCTCAATTTCTCTTGTAATAATCCTTCAGTTGTTGTCTCCTATGCATCACTCTACGCATGCGTGGATGTGTCATTAATTCTTGCTCAGAATCCAGGGATTATACAGATGATTGATCTCTTCCTGGGCTGTCTGCCAAACTCCCCTCTTCCTGTCACTCACGCTTCCTTGGTCAGAGGAGGCTTCGTCGGCAGATTCCATCAGGAGCAAAACAGGCCTGCAGCATGTGGATGTTTCACCCACATCCACCTGCACATTCCTTGGGGCAGGAGCTGGGCCAGAGCTAACCGCAACACTTGTATACATAATTGTTTGGCAGGATTTCATATGGCCTTATATTACTAAATAGAAAGCGCTAAAAATGAGCAGGATGTTTACAAACATTTACATACCACTTTCACACATCTAGTCTTTTCTCACATTCATATGTTCGGCAGACATCTGTTGCCCTGCTTAAACAAAAGCAGTGATCTGAGGAAATGTATTAATTACCACACCTATATTCAGAATTAATTAATCTAGACTAATTAGCAGCTTCTGGACTAATACCACAATTGTTAATAAGGCATGATAAGAAATTCATCCAAGAATGATATTTAAAAAAATATTTTTAATTGCAAAATGAAAATGAAATAAAAATACAAAACAAGGAATTTTCTGTGTTATTAGTTTTTCATTTCAAAAGCATGAATCCAGTCACTTTATATCTCACCTGGAATAATACATGTTACATGAGGAGTTTTAATTTTTACAGATAAAATATTTGAAAACTTTCAATGCTCTAGTTCAGTATTCTGCATCCTGGTTCTCTCTCTATACGTTGAACTGTATCTTCCATTCACTTGTTAGCTTTGTTGGTTGGAAAATGTGGGAGCTGCATTGAATGTAACAGTTCAGAAAGATAGTAAGATTTTTCTATGTTTGTGTGAAAGAATTGTCATAGATTAACCAGATAGAAGATAGAGTGTTCTCACAATTACCGGCAGCTAATTTTATTATTCCAGGATTAATTATTTCTCCATCAAATCTATTATAATCTACTTTGTCAAAGCTTTAACTGAAGATGTCAAAAGTTGAAAAAAATATTTTGCATAGAAGAATATCTATTATTATTATTATTATTATTACTATTATTATTATTATTTATTAGATTTGTATGCCGCCCCTCTCCATAGATTCGGGGAGGCTCGCAACAACAATAAAACAATGTACAGAGAACAAATCTAATATTTAAAAATCTAAAAACCCATTATTTAAAAGAACATACAACACAAACATACCATACATAAAACTATATAGGCCTGGGGAGATGTCTCAATTCCACCATGCCTGACGGCAGAGGTGAGTTTTAAGGAATTTGCGAAAGACAAGGAGGGTGGGGGTGATCCTAATCTCCTGGGGAGCTGGTTCCAGAGGGTCGGGGCCACCGCAGAGAGGGCTCTTCCCCTGGGTCCCGCCAGATGACATTGTTTAGTCGACGGGACCCGGAGAAGACCAACTCTGTGGGACCTAACCGGTCTCTGGGATTCGTGTGGCAGAAGGCGGTCTCGGAAATATTCTGGTCCGATGTCATGAAGGGCTTTATAGGTCATAACCAACACTTTGAATTGTGACCGGAAACTGATCGGCAACCAATGCAGACTGTGGAGTGTTGGTGTGACATGGGCATATTTAGAGAAGCTACTACTGTGCTAGATTATTTTTCCCCCACTCATATATGTTGACTAGCCAAATTGTATATAAATATGCATAAAATATACTGGCAATTTATATTCTGAAAATTAATCTAACCTTTTAACCTGGGGAGCATCACTTCATTCTGATAACAGTGCATTGTGTTTCTCTTTCCTTTGCTCTTAAAAGTTTAATGGGATAAACGTGTTCTTGCATTTTGATATAGAAAGAATAGGGGTACTTTCTTCCAGTATTCTTTTTAAAAAAATCAAATTTACCTGGTACCTATACTTACAAAATTAATTCTTTCCATGATTGGGTTCTTAAGTGGAAAAGTTCATAAGAAGAAGCAATTTTTCCCATAGGAATCAATGTAAAAGCAAATAATGCATGCGATTGGAGAAACCACAGGGAGGGTGGAGGCCCTGTTTCCTCCCAGGAGATTCCTAGAGAGACTCCATGGAGGCTTCTCCCCATTCTTTCTTTCTTTTGCTGGATAATGTCAAACAAAACTGAAATTATGGTAATCTAATTTTATATAACTTCAAACAAATAGGATGGGAAGTATGGGAATTTGGAATATATATATATATATATATTGATTCGACACAAAAATATGTAACCCTTCCCTGGTGCAGAGCTAAAGAGATTGGATACTGTAGCCTAGAGGATAATTCTCTGCCTTACAAGGCAAAGGTTGCAGGTTCAAGTCCCAGTGGGTATGGCTAGCTGATGAAGCCAAAATAAGGCCGAAATAGATCTATCCTAGTCTCCCTTAATTTTCAAATTCGGTAAAAAAAACATATGGCATATATATATATAATGTCAACTTTTTCAAGGCTTTTTGGAGGGAAGTTTAAAAATGAAGAGTTTTCCATTCAGAGATATTTTGTTTTAATTCATACTTCTTTTTTAAAAAAGAGAGAAAACATGTAATATGCTTTGTGAGTCTATATGACTTATTGGTATACCCACCTCTGGCTTATAGGATTGGTGTAATTAGATAATGCAGTATTAAAATCATTTGAACATATGAAAACTTTTCTCTCTTTTCTTACTTTTCCTTATAAGTCCCACCATGGTTGTGCATCATTGCTACAGTCATATTGACAAACAAAGCAATGGGTTTTCTCCTCTCTGCTCTTTAGATTGTACTGTGAAATGGAGCATGTACGTGTTTGAGTGGAGATTTAGCCATTAAAAAAAAAGATGAAAAGTGATTCCAACTTACCAACCTCGTTCATTAATACCCAGTACCTCTGAAATGTTCCGTTTCTTGCAAATGCACCATTCACACTTCACTACTTCCCCCTGCTTATTGGGGGGGGGGGGAAAGAGGAAAGAAGGAAAGAAAGGGGGGAGAAAGCTTTAGCACTGCAAAGCCATTTGTCAAACATTCCCGTGAGCTCTGCTTGGCTGTTTCTGAAAGGACACAGTGCCACTGCAGGGGAAGGTGAACATGAATAAAAGCACTATGTAAATTGGTGCTTAATCTGTGGAGAAACACCCAGGCTCCAGAGAGCTACTCATCACTCCTCTTAACTGTGATTAACGGATGAATTAAGCAGCACCTTTTAACACTTTCTTTACTGGCCAAAAGATGCGCCATAAAGAACCACGCATCCTTTACGAAAGGCCTGTTCTAACAGCTCGTGGACACCAGCACTATTTAGGGTAATTCTGCTTGTAGCAAGAGTTGCGCCATTTTCTTTCCAGACTGTGAAGAGGATTTGGCTTTTATCAAGTCTGTCAGAGGTGTTTACATTGCACAAGATTAGTCTCAATAAATAGATTGCAAGTTACTTTCTGCAGTTCAATTCCCTCTGGCTCAGTGTTGACTCAGCCTTCCACCCTTCCAAGGTGGGTAGGGTGAGGACCCAGGCTGTTGGGGGCAGTGGGCTGGCTCTGTGGGCTGGTAAAAGCACGGGGAAGCAGTATGTAATTCTAAGTGCGATCGCTATTGCTACAATTTGGAACCCATACCGCATCTCAGACATTAACACCCTCGAAAATGTCCAGAGATACTTCACCAGAAGAGCCCTGCATTCCTCCTCCGATAACAGAATACCGTACGAAACTAGACTTACAATCCTGGGGCCAGAAAGCTTAGAACTAAGACGCCTTAAATATGATCTAAGTATTGCCCACAAGATTATATGCTGCAAGGTCCTGCCTGTCAACAACTACTTCATCTTCAACCACAACAACACAAGAGCACATAACAGACTCAAGCTCAATATTAACTGCTCCAAACTTGACTGTAAAAAATACAACTTTAGTAATAGAGTTGTTGAAGCATGGAACTCATTACTGGACTCTGTAGTATCATCCCCTAACCCCCAACATTTTACCCTTAGACTGTCCACGGTTGACCTCTCCAAATTCCTAAGAGGTCAGTAAGGGGGGGTGCATAAGTGTACTAGAGTGCCTTCTGAGCCCTGTCCTATTGTCTCTCCTATATCCCATATATCTTCTCTTCCACCCAATATCTTTCTTCTAATCTGTCATTGATTTATTTTAACCTATAGTCTCTCTTCTATTCTTTCTCTAACTCTATTTCCTCAAAGGTGTCCTCCATTACCTTCACTGGTGTATTATTGTGTATTGGACAAAATTAATAAATAAAATAAAATAAATAAAAATTGTGCTTCATTGTGCTATGGGATATGTTATATGAAGCAGATCAACATTTTAAGTCCCATAGTACAGTTAGTTCATTTCAGAATTTCATGTTATATGAACTAGTGGCTTAAGATTTAGCATGTTGTCTAGATTCAGCCCTTGAAAAGGAGGATATGATGGATTTTATATATGCATGAATGGACGTTATAAGGCTTACTCTTCACGTAAGGACATGCCACATTATAGATATATGTTGGGATGCTATCTTTAATGTCAGCTCTGATGTAACTTGGCTAAACATCTAACTTTGCCTCTGTAACATTTTCTACTTGTACAATTGACAAAGCCTAATTTCTTTTATAGTTAATCACATGGGGGTATCCAAAAACGTAAAACTTTTCCCACTGCAGAAGTGACTTCTATGAATGTGGAAAACTAGGAACATATGTACAAATTCAGGAATGGAGTTAATAGATCAACTTTTCTACATTCACGATGCCTTTAAGGATAAGAGGTGCCTGACCAAAATAGAGGAGTCAGGACCAACATTCCTCTCTGGTACCTGCAGCCTCCCTGCCAGACTTTAGTTATTTTTAGATTATTTCAATTTAAAAAACAATGGGAAGCTGGTATGTGCAAAGCAAAGCACCAAGCTGAAGCATTATCTTTATTTACAATAATGCTTCTGTGATTCACATAGGCCTCATAGGCATTCTTGGAAAATAAAAATGGTGGGTGGCTGGAGTGCTTTGATTGGAAATGTGTCCACCAGTGCAAAAAAACCAAAAAGACCAAGGTAAGCATGGGTGGAAGAAAACTTTCAGAGAAGCTAAAAAGGGTGGCAGGGAGCAACCTTCTTAATTTGCCTCCTAGTCAATGTTTGTGAAAATGCCCATGACATCTTCTCAAAATTCTAATATATACCCATCGGTCCAAAAAGACTGCCTATTCCTAGCCTAATGTATCCCAAGGAGAAGGTTCAGATGTCATCCATCAAAGGCAATGTCACACATTGTAGTTTATTAGCAGATGATCACCTGAGTGAGGAGCAACTCAAGTGGACGAATGAGCATCACACCTCATATCTGTCGCTCAAGCAGTAAGATCAGGTAACAAATACCCATAGAAATGGGGTTAAAACAGGCTATCAGGAAGAAAGAAGGAAATGTCACCCACTTGGAGAAAAAAATAAAATTTGCAGATGTATGGTTCTTTTTTTAAAAAAAATTGAATTATCTTCCTATGGTCTACAGATAAATAGGCAAATGAAGACCGAACATGTTCTGTAAACACAAAGCACTGAATGTCACCTGAAAAATAAAAATGGGAAACTGAGGACAATGTGTGGTAAACTGATTTAGTTTGGTTTTGTGAAACCATGCTAAAGAGGAATATGGCAGCCCTGTGGTATCTCTAAATACTTCTCAGTTTTGTTGAAGGTCTACTTATTGCATCTCAGCAACATAGCCTTATTGCCACTGCTTGAAGATATCCCACTAACTGTTTGTCAAGGGCAGGGATTGGCAACTGTCATACATTTACAACTGTTGTAGTGTCTTGGGGTCATATGGACAACAATTGCGACCTTCCCAGCTGTCTTCTGACAAACAGTCAATGGGGGAGGCCAGATCTCCTTAACAACTGTGTGATTCACTTAACAAATGCAGTGATTCTCTTAACAACTTTGGCAAAAAGTAGTAAAATCAGTAATGACTCACTTAAGCAACCACTTTGTTCAACAATGGAAATTCTGGTCCCAATTATTGTCATAAATCAAGAATTATGTAATTTTAATACGATAATTTTATGGAAGGAAGAACCCAGAGTAGAATAGAATAGAATAGAATAGAATAGAATAGAATAGTTGGAAGGGACCCCTGCTTAGGCAGAAAACTCTTCACCATTTCAGACAAATGGTTATCCAACATCTTCTTTAAAACTTCCAGTGTTGAAACATTCACAACTTCTGGAGGCAAGTTGTTCCATTGATTAATTGTTCTAACTGTCATGTTCTAAATTGCTTCTCTCCTTGTTCAGCTTCCACCCATTGTTTCTTGTTCTACCATCAGGTGCTTTGGAGAATAGCTTGAGTCCCTGAAATATTGGAGCACCGCTGTCTTGTCACCCTAGTTCTCTTTTCCTCAAACTAGACATACCCAGTTCCAGCAACTGTATATGTTTTAGCCTCCAGTCCCTTAATCATCTTCATTACTCTTCTTTGCATTCTTTCTAGAATCTCAACATCTTTTTTACATTGTGGCGACCAAAACTGGATGCAGTATTCCCAGTGTGGCCTTACCCATGCATTATAAAGTGGCATTAACACTTGAAGTGATTTTGATTATATCTCTCTGTTAATGCAGCCTAGAATTGTGTTGGCTTTTTTGGCAGCTGCAGCACACAGCTGGCTCATATTTAAATGATTGTCCGCTAGGAGTCCAAGATCCATCTCACAGTTCCTACTGTTGAACAAGGTACCACATATACTGTACTTCTATATTTTGTTTTTCTTGCCTAAATATAGAACTTGACTTTTTTTCACCATTGAATTTCATTTTGTTAATAAATCAGTTAAAATTAAAATACACTGCTCAAAAAAATAAAGGGAACACTTAAACAGCACAATATAACTTGATTGAGCCGGGGTGGCGCAGCAGGTAGAGTGCTGTACTGCAGGCCCACTGAAGTTGACTTGTAGATCTGAAGATCAGCGGTTCAAATCTCATCACCAGCTCAAGGTTGACTCAGCCTTCCATCCTTCCGAGGTGGGTAAAATGAGGACCCCGGATTGTGGGGGCAATAGCCTAGCTCTGTTTTTAAAAAGTGCTATTGCTAACATGTTTAAAGCCACCCTGAGTCAAAGGAGAAGGGCGGCATAAAAATCAAATAAATAAATAAATAAATAACTCCAATTAAATCAAACTTCCGTGAAATCAAACTGTCCACTTAGGAAGCAACACTGATTGACAATCAATTTCACATGCTGTTGTGCACCTTCAACTTTGTACAGAACAAAGTATTCAATGAGAATATTTCATTCATTCAGATCTAGGATGTGTTATTTGAGCATTCCCTTTATTTTTTTGAGCAGTATATATATATTTCCTCTCATGTTTCAGTTTTTCCCCAAAACCTTCACCTCCACTTTGTGGTGGTGAGTGCAATTTTTTTTCCTCGTGAAATGTTTGATTTCATTTCAGTAATTCCAATGTTAACCTGGAAATAACAGAAATATTATTTGTATTTAAATAAGGGGGACCTACATTAATTCATTCAGTAGCTGGATGAAGCAGTTTTGTTTTCTTGGTACTGTGCCAGAGAGGAAAATTTATGATCATGAATGTTTAGCATGCTAAAGGCTGCATAGTGAAGCACACATTTTTATTGTCACATCATGCATACCCATAACAAGAAGTCTTAAAGTATGTTACAAATAACCTTTTGTAGACCCCAGTCTATTTCATTAGATGCAAGACGTGTATCTCAGATTTCACAAATACAAATATAAATCAGCCTTAATGTTCTGGATGGGAATTACTGGAGCTGAAATTCAGAGTCCTTGAGACAATAGTTTTGAGATGCTTGATACAGATGAATATAATTATATATACACAGTTTGAAGAAGAACAGTGGAATAGAATGACCAATTTTTTTTAAAAAAAAATACAATCTATGATAACTAAAGCTTAAGTATAAAAATAAGACAATTACATTATTACTGAAATTTTACTAACAAGTATTCAAATCAGGTATGAAAACCTAAAGAGCAAAATTTGAATATGACATGTTAAAAACGCAACTTAAACAAAGTAAGTAATGTACATTTTAAAATAACTAAGGGCATGTGTTCCATAAACTGAGAGCAATGTAAGAAGTGCTAGAACAATGATGGCAAATTTAAGTTTGACATGTCAAAATCCCAGAAAATACCTAACTTGATTCAGCCGGCAGGTTCTTAGAGTGCAACAAAGGAAAAACAATTGTGCAAGAACAGGGTGTTCTTTTGATAATAGCTGTCACGTGCTGGTCAATGCTTGCATTTTTACCCAAAATGTTATAATGTCAATGGCTCTAGCCATCACTATGCTTAGAAAGATGGCATCTAATAATGAAGGTATGCCCAGTCTCCTATAGATTTTATCAAGTGGAGAGATAAATTTAAACTGAAAGAAGTAATTATTTAGGTAATCTGACCCTAAACTGGGTAGGACTTTTAAAAACCCTTTAAAATATCTCTGGCAAAGAACAGATCTTACACTACAGGCAATACAGGATCCAGTACTGTATTGTATCTTGTGCAACTCTTCATACATTTTTCTTTATTTTATTTAAATTACTTTTGGTTTTTATTGACTGAAAAAAAGAAAAAGAAAAGTGAAATACAGTGGTACCTCTACTTAAGAACGCCTCTACTTAAGAACTTTTCTAGATAAGAACCAGGTGTTCTAGATTTCTTTGCCTCTACTTAAGAACCATTTTCTACTTACGAACCCAAACCCAGAAAAAATTGAGATGGGCACGAAGGCCCGGCCAGTTTCCTGCCATGCCCCCTTTAATTCTGGCCATTTGGGCTGCCAGAAGAGCCTTTTGGTGGAGCTTAAGGAGGCTTTGGCAATCCAGAGCAAACGAAGCATTTTCCTTTCTCTAGGTGCTTGGACAGGGAATAAACCTCTGCCAGCGACCAGAGAAAAGAAACATTCCCTTTGCTCTGGGCAGCCGAGGAGTCACCACAGCGAAGGAAAGGTGCCGGCTACAAAGCAAGCGAGCGAGAGGAGAGGGGAGCCCTTCAGCATGGGAAGGAAGAGGCAGCAGGTAGCAGCAACAGCAGCCAGTGTATGGGAGGCAGCCTTGTGCTGGGTGTATGGGAGGCGTGTGCTCCTCCTCGCCACCTCAGAGTCCCTCTTTTTTTTAAGCCTTAAAGTTTTGGATTTTTTTTATTCCCCTCACTTTCTTCCTTTGGCAGTCTCCTCCTCCTCTTCTTCTTCCTCCTCCTCCTCTTCTTTCTCCTCCTCCTCCCACCCAAATTCCAAGTTTTTATTTCTTTCCTAATGGGTTTGCACGCATTATTTGCTTTTACATTGATTCCTATGGGAAAAATTGCTTCTACTTACAAGCTTTTCTACTTTAGAACCTGGTCACGGAACGAATTCCAGTAAATTCTTAAGTAGAGGTACCACTGTACTGTACTTGCTCAAATATATCCTTCCAACTATGGCAATATCAATTGTTTTTAAGGAAACCATAAACTTTTTAAAGCTAGTCCATATTAAACATGTTGCAGTGGTTTTCATAGGATATAATCAGGACATGGAGAATTTGACCAGCTATGACAGTTAGCATACTAACAACTATGCAAAAGTACTTGTCACAGCCACCCAGTTGAGTAAATAAGGAATACTCTTTGATTAAAGTATTGGTACAACAGCATCCAAACACACTGAGCTCTGAATTCTGCTATCTGTAATAGTTTATTTGATGGCATATTTATTTATTTATTTATCTATTTATTTCTTTATTGGATTTGTATGCCGCCCCTCTCCGCAGACTCGGGGCAGCTAACAACAATGGTAAAAACAACATGTAACAATCCAATTTAATAAAACAACTAAAAATCCTAATTATAAAAACCAAACATACACACAAACATACCATGCATAACTTGTAATGGCCTAGGGGAAGGAATATCTTAACTCACCCATACCCGGTGACAAAGGTGGGTCTTGAGTAGTTTGCAAAAGACAAGGAGGGTGGGGGCCGTTCTAATCTCTGGGGGGAGTTGATTCCAGAGGGCTGGGGCCGCCACAAAGAAGGTTCTTCCCCTGGGGCTCGCCAAATGACATTGTTTGTTCGAAAGTCATTTCAGAAGTTAGGAAATACTATAGGCAAGACTGTACATACCCTGTTTCCCTCAAAATAAGACATCCCCCGATAACAAGCCCAACTGGGCCAAGTGCTAACTTCAGGGTTCAAAAAATATAAAACAGGGTCTTATTTTCAGGGAGACTCTCCGCAGCAGTGCATTGGAGAAACATGGGTATGTGTTTTCAACTACTCGGGTATCATTTGTAAATCAAGTATCAAAAGAAAGCATGAATGTGCAATAAATGTTGTAAGATCGAAGTGTTTGACTGGGGTCATGAAAAGATGGATAATGTTTCATATGAACAAGAAAGTAATAGTTCACTGAACCAACGTTTTAATCCTGTTAGGTTCATCTTCAAATAGATCTGGTCTTGAATGTTAAAATAACTTCTCCATCAGCCATTTGGGGCATACAGCTGCCCAGGGAGTTAATAGTTTTCTGCAATGAAGGAAACATCGTAGAGAGGATCAGGAAAAGTAAGGAATGTAGTCCTTTTCATAGTTCTTCAATACACTTCTGATGGCCACATGAGCCAGATAGTGAGAAAAACCAGAAAGGATGGAGTGGGGCATTCTTCCTTGTACCTACTGTTATGTAAATAAGGATATGTAAATAAGTTATGTAAATATTTGTTTAAATCTACTCATCTACATGCCCGCCCACGGATTGGCCAAGTAAGAAAACCCTTTAAATACAGATACAGTGATCCCCCGAGTTTCGCGATCTCGATCTTTGCGAAACGCTATATCGCGATTTTTCCACCCGATGACGTCACTCCCTTCCTTTCTCATCTTTCTTTCTCTCTCTCTTTCTCTATCTTGCTTCTTCCTCTCTCACACTCTCTTCCTCCCTCTCTCATCTCTTTCTTTCCTTCTCTCTCTTTCTCTATCTCTCCCCCTCTTGCTCTCGAGCGGCGGGTGACACCCAGGGAAGGTTCCTTTGGCTGCCCACCAGCTGATCTGCTCGGCAGCGCAGTAGCAGCGAGGAGCCGAAGATGGGGTTTCCCCTTTGCGTGGGCAACGGGGAAACCCCATCTTCGGCTCCTCGCTGCTACTGTGCTGCCGAGCAGATCAGCTGGTGGGCGGCCGAAGGAACCTTCCCTGGGTCTTCAACTCCCAGAGCGGCGGACAAGCGGAAAAGCGGCGGACAAGCGGGCAGGCAGGCGGCTCCTCAGCTGCTGGGTCTTCCCAGGTGCGGAAGTAAAAACACCATCTGCGCATGCGCGGCCATGGAAAAAGGGGCGCGCATGCGCAGATGGTGTTTTTACTTCCGCACCGCTACATCGCGAGAAATCAATTATCGCGAGGGGTCTTGGAACGGAACCCTCGCGATAATCGGGGGATCACTGTACACGCGCCGCGCGCCTCGTCTTTTGCCGTGAACTTCCATTGAGCTACTGTTACTTGTTACTTTGTTACATGGGCTTATTCCTAATAAAGACGAATCAGGCAACCATGTGTTCCTCTGGTTATTCAGATCTAACACCTACCCATGGTAGACCTCAGTTATGCTGTTTCTGTAAGTATACTTTTCTCTGTAGCATGCAAGTGGGGGGGTGGGGGGTGGACTAGTCCAGGAAGTGCCAGCCTGCTGTAAAAATGGCTGCCGCACAAAACTGTATCTCCAGCCATTGTATATTATCTCTTGACCCAAAAATCAAGTCAACTGACTGGAAAAGGAGAAGTCTGGATTGTTCATGTCCTGGCAACAAAGACAACACGTGGTGCCTCTAATCCAGCTGCTCAGTACCCATAAGGAGAACTTTCCCCCAATTCTTTCTTTGAATGGATGGATTTAATGGAATGTTTTTCAAACTTGGCAACTTTAAGATGTTTGGACTTCAACTTCTGGAAGTTGAAATTGCGAAATTTTTCTGGGAAATTCTGGAAGTCACCAAGTTTCAAAAACGCTGACTAAGCAGAAAAAAATAACATGTCAGAATACTTCTTCTGAAAGGCTCTTTGAATTTGTAAATGGAGAAAGCAATACATTTTGCTTGTAATATAAAAGGATATAGTCAATCAGATACAAGTTTACTAATTTTTATGAGAAATATAAGACATTGTTTTTCTTATTCAAGGAAATTACCTTAAGGCTCCACTTTTCAATGCTTCCTTTGGTTTCAGTACAGTGTGCATAGGAAAACTTCCTTAAGTAACATGTGTTCCTTCCACAAATGCTACCAGCCTATTGACATATGCCACATGTCAGAACTAATACTGCCCAATGCTAGGGAGTGGTTGGATGAGGCTTTTAAAACATGCCAAAGCTGCTAACAGGAGGAGTGAAAAACCATTGGAAAAATTAATTATAGTTTCACTGACAGAAATGAACTGATACAGCATTATGTAAAAACACATGAAACATACAGATAGAACTATTTATCTCAAATGTCCTATTTGTCTGTTGTACAATCCAGCTTTTACCTACAAGATTTTAGATAAAAGTTTAAAAAATCCCATATGATGGAAATGTATTTGCATTCAGAAGAAATTTCCCCAATCTAAATCTTAGGCATCTGTCATTTGGCCAGAAGAGGTAAGTAGCACTTAGTTGTCAAAGAGCTTGTTTAGCAGTGAAAGATGACAGGCTGTCCATTACAGTGAAGGAGAAAAGAAAGGATCATGTCCCATCTTTTATTGTGTCATATTGTCGATGGAGGGAACGGTAAAGGAAAGCAGGCTTTGACAATTCAGCTTGCCTCTCTCTCCTCCCATCTCCCCAATCTATTAAAACATACAGGCCTGTCAGGCTTATTAAAAGACCTTGTCACTCCTCTTTAAAGCAATCATAAATACCTACTAGGTACTGACTGGATTTAGCAGAGGGAGGGAGTGGGCTGCAGGTGCCTTGGCCAATCTCTGTTTGATGACAGAAACTTGTATTGATGCCCAGTTGGCAGGTTTGAACAGTGGCTTGGTGCTTCTGTCTGCCTTCTCTGAAGCCTAGGCTGGACTTTAGCATGAAGTAGGCTAAAAGTGTACAGTAGTTAGTAAAGAGATTGTATACTATGCATGTAAGTGTTTTATTTTATCCTTTAATTTTTTTCCAGGTTGGATAAGATGCAAAATTCAAAAGGTCAGCAACACCCTAATTCATAATAATGGAACTATGATGTATTTATAATTGGAGTATTTCTGAGCAAGCACATTTTCTCAATGCTACTACATTTCATAGCAATCTGGAGCAACAGAAAGTAAACAGGAAAAATAGATTTGAATGTAATGAGATCCTTTTTTGTCCTTATTTTCTTTTAGAGAAAATTGGCATGGGGCTTATTTCCACTTGTACTTAATATTGCAACATGGTTTTTATGCCCTATCTCGCCTTCTTTCCAGGAGTAAGAGAGCCCTAATACATTATTATCTGAACAGATATAAACCAAAGAAGGCCTGGATCACCTGATCAAGAAAACCAAAAGAGAAAGTGAGAATGTTGGTCTCTTTCTGAACATCAAAAGGACCAATTTCCTAACCATTGCAGGGAAGGGAAACACCAAAATAGAAATTGATAGTGAAGAGATAGAATGCATGGAAAAATGTACTTTACTAGGATCTCAGATTGCTCAAAGTAATGAATGAAGCCCAGAAATAAAATATTGGATTGCACTATGTCACACAACAATGATGAACATGAACCAAATATGGAGTGAATTTTTTCCCCAGAGTTAGACATATTTACAGTTACATTTCTGTTTCTTCGGTTTCTCCGTTTTTTAAAATCTACAATTATCTGATTCCCTTCTTTCCATCAATCCAATTATAAATTTTACCTTGCATAGTATAGTATTCGTTTTCCTGTTTATTCTGTAACTCTAATGTTAATAATAAATTTTTAATTATTGAAATAATTTTAATAACCCCATTTTAATAATAATAATAATAATAATAATAATAATAATATATTAGATTTGTATGCCGGCCCTCTCCGAAGACTTGGGGTGGCTCACAACAACAATAATAGCAATATTACAATAAAACAAATCTAATATTAAAAACATCTAAAAACCTCATCATTTAAAACCATGCAACATACGCATACCAAACATAAAATATATAAAAAAGCCTGGGGGAGATGTCTCAGTTCCCCCATGCCTGGCGATACAGGTGGGTCTTAAGTAATTTGCAAAAGACAAGGAGGGTGGGGGCAGTTCTAATCTCTGGGGGGAGTTGATTCCAGAGGGCTGGGGCCGCCACAGAGAAGGCTCTTTCCCTGGGGCCCGCCAAACGACATTGTTTAGTCGATGGGACCCTTGAGAAGGCCAACTCTGTGGGACCTTATCGGCCGCTGTGATTTATGCGGTAGAAGGCGGTTTCGAAGGTATTCTGGTCCAATGCCACGTAGGGCTTTAAAGGTCATTACCAACACTTTGAATTGTGACCGGAAACTGATCAGCAGCCAGTGCAAGCCACAGAGTGTTGGTGAAACGTGTGCAAATCTGGGAAGCCCCACGATGGCTTTCGTGGCCGCATTCTGCACGATATGAAGTTTCCAAACACTTTTCAAAAGTAGCCCTATGTAGAGAGCGTTGCAGTAGTTGAACCTTGATGTGATGAGGGCATGAGCAACTGTGAGCAATGACTCCTTGTCCAAATAGGGCCGCAACTGGTGCACCAGGCGAACCTGGGCAAACACCCTCCTCGCCACAGCCGAAAGATGATGTTCCAATGTTAGGTGTGGATCGAGGAGGACGCCCAAGTTGCGAACCCTCTCTGAGGGGAACAATAGTCCCCCCTCCCCAGGTTAATGGATGGACAGATGGGATTGTCCTTGGGAGGCAAAACCCACAGCCACTCCGTCTTGTTGGTGTTGAGTTTGAGCTTGTTGACACCCATCCAGACCCTAACAGCCTCCAGGCACCGGCACATCACATCCACTGCTTCGCTGACTGGACATGGGGTGGAGATGTATAGCTGGGTATCATCAGCATACTGATGATACCTCACCCCATGCCCTTGGATGATCTCACCCAGTGGTTTCATGTAGATATTAAATAGCAGGGGGGAGAGGACCGACCCCTGAGGCACAAGGGAGGAACCTAGAGGTTGACCTCTGACCCCCCACTAACACTGACTGCGACCAACTGGAGAGGTAGGAAGAGAACCACTGCAAGACAGTGCCTCCCACTCCCAACCCCTCCAGTCGGCGCAGAAGGATACCATGGTCGATGGTATCGAAAGCCACTGAGAGGTCAACAAGCACCAGGACAGAAGACAAGCCGCTGTCCTGGGCCTGCCAGAGATCATCCATCAGCGTGACCAAAGCAGTTTCCATGCTGTAGCCGGGCCTGAATCCTGACTGTTGAGGGCCTAGATAATCGGCTTCTTCCAAGGACCGCTGGAGTTGGAGTGCCACCACCTTCTCAACAACCTTCCCCATAAAAAAAAAACTGATAATTTTTCCTGGAATCACACCAGTTGTTGGTGCATGGCATGTGCACGCCCAGCAGCAATAGAACTAAGCTACATGCTTCATTGCTGCCACCAGAATGGTGTTCTTGCCATTCTGGCGCCTGACCCATCCCTGCATTTGAGGAAGAAGAATAGCATGTACTAATACTTTGACAATTTCTTTGTATTTGTCACTGCAATTGTTACGTACAGCCATAGATAATATGGATTTGTATAGCTGTCGCTGATTGGCTAATCTAGTGGCAGGAGAAATAAACTGTTGTCAGTGGCTGACTTGGTTGCCTGCAAGCCCTTATAAACAGCTTCCCAGCAGCCAGTCAACAGTTCACATTGGAATCCAGTTAGTACTAATAAAGGTGCTGAACCATTCCTACATCCCATGTCTTCTTTCTCAAGCAATCTCACACTGGCGACAAAGGTGGTTGAAGAAGGACAACAGGACAAACGCACCTTGTGGAGTCCACAACCATCTTAGAAGCAAACATTGTCCTACTCTGGCCAAACGTGAGGATGGAAACTCAAACCTTTCCCGCTCCTGCATTCTATGATCCAATGACAGGGGTCATGTGGGGTCATATCACATGACAGTGGGCAGACCCTGAAGAAGGGGGAAAATTCCAGGTCACGATTCCCATCGAGGGCAAATCTTGCAAAACGGAACTGGACACTGGGTCTATATTCACAATAATGTCCTGGGCCATCCTGAAAAGCATCTAGCCAAAGGAAACTCAAGCCTCCTTCCAACCCCAACATATCCAACTCAGAGACTTTCAATGCAACCCCATTCAAGTTTTAGGTCAGGCAAAAGTACAGATCCTCTTCTTTTAGTTGAAGCAGGATATGTAGTTGTCCAGCAGCTGGCCAATTCTCTCACTCTACTAAATCTAACTAGTAGGAAAATCATAGTAAGGTTTGCCTCCTTTCTCTCTGAAATTATTTCTGCTCATTATTTTGTTTTGTCTAAATTAGACATGACAAAAGGGCAAACAAAACTACTTAGGGAAGCTGAATCAGAATCCTAAATTTAGATCTTTCTCTTCACTACTATAGCCCCCTGATTGATGAGTATCCTTCCTGCTGTTTGGTAATGTGCTGAAACAGAGTAACAGCAAAGTCAGAGCCAAAAACTATTTAGTTTGCCTTTAACAAGTAGCACCCTCACAAATTAGCAATCAGGCAGAACGGGCACAGCAGCAGCAATTACAGATTGGCAATTGGAATAGCAAACTTTGTCCCAGTTTGTTCTGTGTCAGTGTAAGTTCCAGTGGATAGCAATTTATAGCACTAAATATTGGACAAAGGGTCTGAAGCCCAGACATGCCACATAATATATCAACATGACATATTCTTTCTCGGTCTTCCAATGCTGCCAGTGCTTGTTTGCAAGTTGGACAAAGAAGGTTTGATGATCAGTTGTCTATTTTATTTGCTTTTTGCAGATACACACACACACACACACACACACACACACACCTCACACTCTCTCTCTTGAACCTCTCCTCAACTGGATGCTGCGAAAGAAATGGCAAAGCTCTCCATCATAACAATTGCTGAAGATGGGAATTTGATGGCAAGAAGCCATGACATTTTCTCTGCAGGAGGATTCAGGAAAATGATGGAAAGGTGGAAGTTGATATCACACATTGCAAAATTATCTTCACAACTTTTTTCAGGAGCAGGGACTGAACCTTTGGTTAATTCACACAGCTTCCAGGGATTCACAAAAATTCTATAGCATTTTGTAAATATGGAAATATGGTGTCGAAAATCAGTTAACATTGTACTCTCATCTGCAAAGGGTCTTTGTTTAGCTTTCCACAATTAGTAAAAAGATAATAAAAGAAATTTTAATTTAATAGAAGAAATTATGCAAATTTGTACAAATAGAATAATGTATGATATTTATATTGTTGCAATATACTTTCTTTAGAATTTAGAATACCTTAGTGGAGAAAGTTCATATTATAAAGCCAAAGTAACTGATGTGCTCTATGAGATAGTTTTGAATTTTGTCTTTTACATTTTTAAAATTGTATTTGAAAAATATATCTTAACTTTACCAGCTTTTGTTTTTTCAACTGAAACCATTTTTGCTAGTAAACATAAGATTGTCTTACATATTAATATTGGGGAACAATAATAAAAATGAATAACCATACAACATTCAAGTTACACTTACACCAATCTTCTTAAATTATAACATTTATCTCCTTTACTAACCTCAATACATTAACAAAGCATTAATGACCAAACTTCACTTCTACTTCAATCTTCCTTTGGGAAAAAAAACAATAGATACACTATTCTGTGCAATAAGAGACACAGAACTACTTGAAAATCGATGGATTGCTAAAGTTAGTGTACATCAAGGACCTGGGAGATTTGAACCAAAAACCACACTAAACCATGAGGCTGGTTATTGCTTATTTCAGAGAAATGATACAAGAATAAAGCAGTAGTAGGAAAGGGATGGATCATATTACATTTTTCCATGTTGCATTGAAAAGAACAAGAGTAGATAATTTTGGTTAGAATTAAAATAAAAAAAAACCCCTCCAAAACCTTGGATTGTCTACAGTGGACCTCATCCTGTTTCTAAGAGGTCTGTAAGGGGCGTGCATAAGGATGTCATTGTGCCTACCATCACTGTCCTACTGTCCTATTGTCCTTTTTTATCATTACTTTTTACTTACGTTATGTTTATACAAACTACTATCCTATACATGTTTGACAAACAAACAAATAAATCAATCAATCAATAAATAAAAATGTATAAGGACTGGATGTTCTACTTTTACATGCAGAAGCTTTTCAGATAATAATGACAATCAGACAGCATCTTTTAGATTACTTGGTGCCAAGTAATCTAATTCAGTGATTATTTCACTTGTAATATTTGCCATCTGAAGTAGCTTGCTACCATGCCTTGAAGTTGGCTCATGTTTTCCCCCCTAGAAAACCAGAAAATGTCTATATGACTCGCACCTTCCTAGGAAACATGCATAAAAATAGTATCCTAATCTCAAAATATAACTCATCATGATCCAACCACCAAAAGCAGCGGCAAGAATAAATTGCTTAAACAGAAAACCATTTTATAGCAGGATCCTCATGAATGTCTTGTTCAGCACTGAGTTATGGATCCATGTCTATTTCATTTTTAAGCTGATATAGTGCCAGAAAGGCAATGTATATTTGTTTCATTTGGGTTGTGTTGGAGGCACTGGAAATAGCAAAAGGCAGCTTCATCCCCATGCAGAACCAGAGTTTCCTGGTTCCCATGGCAACCCCAAGAAGCTTGCATCTTGAAGACTATTTTATTCCTATCTATAATAGGCCTTTCTCTTCACGTGCAGTGGAACTAATGTAACCCCAGCTGCAGGGCTTGTGAAAGGGACAGTAAAGTGGAAGGTTTCACACAGCCCCTTGTGCCACCTCCTGTGACCCAGCGCCAACATTGTTGGCCCCTGAGGTGCTGCAGCTGCTCCACCTGGGGCCTCTTCCTTGAGTCAGGAGGTCAAGCAGTGACCTCAGAGAAGCAGGGGAGCAAGGGTCAGAACTTCCCTGACAAGAATCAGTCAGCCCTGGGACTGACAGGGAGAAAAATGAGTGCAAAAGGAAGGGGGTGGCTGAGTAGTGTGTGTTGTGGTAATGGGTAAATAAAAGAGTCTTTGTACATTGCTGTATGTTGCTAAGAAGCTGTGGGCTTCTGCCTAACCTTTTATCTTGCCTTATGTTCTGTTCATCTCATCTCATCTCATCTCATTCATTCATTCATTCATTCATTCTCTTTCTCCTTATATTTTGCAAAATCTTTCCTTCCTTCCTTCCTTCCTTCCTTCCTTCCTTCCTTCCTTCCTTCCTTCCTGCCTTCCTTCCTGCCTGCCTGCCTGCCTGCCTTTTATTAGTCTTTCTTCATTTTAAGTGTTTACCTTATCTTAGATGTGATGCTGAAATTACTAATTACTTATTTATTCTTATTCTTCTTAAATATGCCTTTATATAATTTCTATCATCTTCATTTTCCTTTCAAATTTGTTTCATCCATCTACTTAATTTTTGGCCCATAGCTTTCCCCCCCTGTTCTCTCTCTGTACAGATTCTCCTCCCCATCTCTGTCCATCCCTCCCTCCTCATCCATAGAGATGGTGAATTTTCCCCCCAACTCAGTTTACTATTGCTAATAACAATTAGCAAATACTCAGTGTACTATTATATGTAGCGAATGTTCTAATAATCTACATCTCCTTTTTAAATTCAGATCTGTCACTTGGAAAGGTAGAGATACTACCTTGTTCTTTTATCAATATAAATGATATTTCATGATATTTCTTACCTGTTGATCTTTAGTGCCAATCAGTGTGAATATTATATGCTGTTGCACCGGCTGGTAATGAGGAATAATAATATAAATAATTGTTGAACTTTGCCATAATAAGAGATATGTATCTTTCACAATAAGGAAAAGAAAATAATAAAACAAGTCCTTTGTATAGGGTTTATTCAATCAATAAACTTTTTTTATTATAGTTTAGCTTAAAATAAAGAAACAAGGAATATTCTTTCATGAGTTAAATCTGTCGATGGCCTCTTTCAAACTTAAAGTAGAAGGAATTTAGAAGGAAAATATATGTAAACAATTCATAAAACAAGCACAAGGAATGGGATTATTTCCATAATGATATGGAACAGTGTAGATCCAGGAGAGTGGTATACAATAAGGAGAATCAGATTCAAGATCTTTCTTCATTTAAACATCTTTATTATTCTATACAGTATACTCATGCCCATAAGGCAAATACTATTTTGGGTGTTTTCAGATAAAATATATTACCTCACCTTTGTTTTACATGTCTATTTATTTCCAACAGATCTATTTCCAACAGATCTCTAAATTCCCAGAAGATTCTTTTTCTAACCAATTCCCCCCACCTTCTTTTCCTTCCAATTTACAAATTGAGATGATTAAATTCCCTCTTGCCTTCATTCTCTGTTCATTCTATGATGGAAGATACATGGGGGAGGGAGGGTTTAAAGAAAGGAACTCAAGAATTGGTTCAAATACAAGATTTTCAAGGCAGTATTTAAGCTGCAGATTTAAAGTGGGAGGGATTCAATGGTCCCTAGGAGCTGAGCCCTTTAGTTCTGCCTCCTTTCCACTCAGATTTCCTTAGTAGGCCTCTGAGTGCCTGGAGTAGAACTGGTCCAAGTCGCTCACTTCCTACAGCTAGGACTGTTATAGGCTGGGTGCTCATTTGCATTCGTCTAAGCACCTAGCATTCCATCCTCATTTCTCAGCTCCTTCCAGCCCCCACCCCTTTCCCCAAATGAACATCACAGCTTCATGCCGGCAATGCATTATCTTCGCAAGATTGAGGAGCTAATGGAGAAGATCGCCGCCCAGCAAAGCAAAAACTCCCCCTCAGAAGACCTGGGAGAGGTTGAGCTATTTGCATTTCCTCAGGAGAGTAATCTCTCCTCTCCCCTTCTCCAACTGGGAATTGGGATTTGGTCCCTTGATGCCTGAGAGCAGAATGAGAAACAATTCAAACCCTAATTCAACATGTGCCTTCGGCACAACTTGCCATAGCTTGCCAGATGGTTGTATTTCTCATTGCTACAGTTTACTCTGCATTGATGCTCTCCAAAAAGTACCACGAACACCCTAAGTCTTTCTTACCCCAGGATGCTTCATGTGCTAGAATTTCATTCAATATCTTGTCAATATACTTTCAGGATAAACAGTTATATCCTTTTCTGCCTACTCCCTGTATCTAAGAAATAAGGTATTTTTGCACATCTGTTCTAGGCTAGTCTTCTGTTTGTTTTCAAACAAAACAGTCCTTTGTTTAAAGACATTATCTATTCAAAAAGCTCAAATTTGCCAAAAGGAAGCACTGATAAAGTCATTTTTAAAGGAATCATCCTTTAATTACAAATGCTGAGAAACTATTAGTACATCTCAAAGTAAGTTATGTTGGCTAATATGATTTAGAAGTTGTTGTTGTTGTTGTTGTTGTTATTATTATTATTATTATTATTATTATTATTATTATTAATTAGATTTGTATGCCGCCCTTCTCCGAAGACTCATCAGAATTCCTGAGGACTCAGGATGGAATTCCAGAATTCCAACCTGAGTCCTCGGGGAAGGGCAGCATATAAATCCAATAAATAAATACCGGTAAATATACTTCTGGAAGATACTATATTTGCTGGACCATTTCCCCTTGAACATTGTCCCCAATGCTCAGAATCACATGGATCCTATACTATATTATCCTCACTATTAGCTGTCAAGGAACCTCGTCTAGAGAAGCGATGGAGGAAGAGTAAGTCCGAATCCGATCGAACACTTGTAAGAGCACATGTTAAGACTTACAAAGTGGCGCTCAAGGCGGCAATATGCGCGTATCATTCCACCTTGATTGCATCAGCGGAATCCCGCCCGGCCGCTCTGTTTAGGGTGACCCGCTCCCTTCTTAATCAGGGGGGAGTTGGGGAGCCCCTGCAGAGTAGTGCCGAGGATTTTAACACGTTTTTCGCTGATAAAGTCGCTCGGATCCGAGCGGACCTCGACTCCAATTGGAATACAGAGTCGACTGACAACGAGTCAGTTGAGGTGACTGGGGCATGTACTTGTCCACCTGTCTGGGGAGAGTTTGATCTGGTGACACCTGATGAAGTGGACAAGGCCATTGGAACTGTGAGTTCCGCCACCTGTTTACTGGATCCGTGTCCCTCCTGACTGGTTTCGGCCAGCAGGGAGGTGACACGGAGCTGGGTCCAGGAGATTGTCAACGCTTCTTTGGGGAGGGGGTCCTTCCCGGATCCCTACAAGGAGGCACTTGTGCGCCCCCTCCTCAAGAAGCCTTCCCTGGACCCAGCCATTCTCAACAACTATCGACCAGTCTCCAACCTTCCCTTTATGGGGAAGGTTGTTGAGAAGGTGGTGGCGCTCCAGCTCCAGCGGTCCTTGGAAGAAGCCGATTATCTAGGTCCTCAGCAGTCAGGATTCAGGCCCGGCTACAGCACGGAAACTGCTTTGGTCGCGCTGATGGATGACCTCTGGTGGGCCCGGGACAGAGGTTTATCCTCTGTCCTGGTGCTTCTTGACCTCTCAGCAGCTTTCGATACCATCGACCATGGTATCCTTATGCGCCGGCTGGAGGGGTTGGGAGTGGGAGGCACTGTCCTTCAGTGGTTCTCTTCCTACCTCTCTGGTCGGTCGCAGTCGGTGTTAGTGGGGGGTCAGAGGTCGACCTCTAGGTTACTCCCTTGTGGGGTGCCTCAGGGGTCGGTCCTCTCCCCCCTACTATTTAATATCTACATGAAACCGCTGGGTGAGATCATCCAAGGGCATGGGGTGAGGTATCATCAGTATGTAGATGATACCCAGCTTTACATCTCCACCCCTTGTCCAGTCGGCGAAGCAGTGGAAGTGATGTGCCAGTGCCTGGAGGCTGTTGGGGTCTGGATGGGTGTCAACAGACTGAAGCTCAACCCGGATAAGATGGAGTAGCTGTGGGTTTTGCCTCCCAAGGACAATTCCATCTGTCCTTCCATCACCCTGGGGGGGAGTCACTAACCCCCTCAGAGAGGGTTCGCAACTTGGGCGTCCTCCTCGATCCACAGCTCACATTAGAGAAACATCTTTCAGCTGTGGCGAGGGGGGCGTTTGCCCAGGTTCGCCTGGTGCACCAGTTGCTGCCCTATTTGGACCGGGAGTCACTGCTCACAGTCACTCATGCCCTCATCACCTCGAGGCTCGACTACTGTAATGCTCTCTACATGGGGCTACCTTTGAAAAGTGTTCAGAAACTGCAGATCGTGGAGAATGCAGCTGCGAGAGCTATCATGGGCTTTCCTAAATTTGCCCATGTCACACCAACACTCCGCAGTCTGCATTGGTTGCCGATCAGTTTCCGGTCACAATTCAAAGTGTTGGTTATGACCTATAAAGCCCTTCATGGCACTGGACCAGAATATCTCCGGGACCGCCTTCTGCCGCACGAATCCCAGCGACCAGTTAGGTCCCACAGAGTTGGCCTTCTCCGGGTCCCGTCAACTAAACAATGTCGTTTGGCGGGACCCAGGGGAAGAGCCTTCTCTGTGGCGGCCCCGAGCCTTTGGAACCAACTCCCCCCAGAAATCAGAGTTGCCCCCCACCCTCCTAGCCTTTCGTAAGCTCCTTAAAACCCACCTCTGTCGTCAGGCATGGGGGATTTGACATGTTCCTTCCCCCTAGGCTTATAAAATTTATGCATGGTACGCTAGTGTGTATGATTGCTTTTAATTTGTGGTGTTTTTTTGAAGTAATTTAAATATTGGATTTGTCTTACATTGTATTGCTATTGCTGTGAGCCGCCCCGAGTCTGCGGAGAGGGGCGGCATACCAATCTGATTAAACTTAAACTTAAACTTAAACATTAATTCTTCCAGCTGGCCAGTGGTTGAGCATTAAATCACTACTCTAGCCTACGATCTAATCTATTTTGGACTTGGAATATCATTGGAGGCACTATGAAGTGAAAATTGTTATCATGGATGTCCATAGTCATTGTTAAAAAAAATTAAGACAGTGACTAAAACTGTTGAAGCTCTGTTTTTAATGTGCTTTGCACATAAAAGTAAAGATTGCATTATTGCGCCCAGAATCAAGATATGGTTTTCCCATATCTTGCAGTTTTCCCTAGTTACCGTATTACTATGAGAAACTGCCTGTTTTACAGTTCCAAGAAAAAAACACACTATCCTTGCAACATTTCCTTTAGCAGTGGAAGGCATGCTGATGCTCAAAACCATCAGCACAAATACACGATTACAGCAATAATTACAATACATTAAATAAATAGGTTGAATTTTTCTCTTCAATAATATCAAAATTAGCTATTTCAAGAACTCAGCCAAATGACAGGTCTTGCACTTATTGGTCAGCATCTTGAGCAGGTTTTTGTTTGCAGCACTTCCGCAGCCAGGAGCTCCTAAATTCATAATATAAACATTTGTGCTGCCAATAATAAGTGTTAGAAAGTATGACAATTAATGCACGGCTCACATAAATTGTTTTCTTCCGCTGAAATACCAACATATTTCACATACATTATATGATGTATTCATCCAACACTTCTATACATTAACCATTGTTTAATTACCATTTATTTACTTATGGTATTTAAGTTTAAGTTTAAGTTTAATCAGATTTGTATGCCGCCCCTCTCCGCAGACTCGGGGCGGCTCACAGCAATAGCAATACAATGTAAGACAAATCCAATATTTAAATTACTTTAAAAAACACCACAAATTAAAACCAATCATACACACTAGCGTACCATGCATAAATTTTATAAGCCTAGGGGGAGGGAACATGTCAATTCCCCCATGCCTGACGACAGAGGTGGGTTTTAAGGAGCTTACGAAAGGCTAGGAGGGTGGGGGCAACTCTGATATCTGGGGGGAGTTGGTTCCAAAGGGTCGGGGCCGCCACAGAAAAGGCTCTTCCCCTGGGTCCCACCAAATGACATTGTTTAGTTGACGGGACCCAGAGAAGGCCAACTCTGTGGGACCTAACTGGTCGCTGGGATTCGTGCGGCAGAAGGTGGTCCCGGAGATATTCTGGTCCAGTGCCATGAAGGGCTTTATAGGTCATAACCAACACTTTGAATTGTGACCGGAAACTGATCGGCAACCAATGCAGACTGCGGAGTGTTGGTGTGACATGGGCAAATTTAGGAAAGCCCATGATAGCTCTCGCAGCTGCATTCTGCACGATCTGAAGTTTCCGAACACTTTTCAAAGGTAGCCCCATGTAGAGAGCATTACAGTAGTCGAGCCTCGAGGTGATGAGGGCATGAGTGACTGTGAGCAGTGACTCCCGGTCCAAATAGGGCCGCAACTGGTGCACCAGGCGAACCTGGGCAAACGCCCCCCTCGCCACAGCTGAAAGATGTTTCTCTAATGTGAGCTGTGGATGGAGGAGGACGCCCAAGTTGCGAACCCTCTCTGAGGGGGTTAGTGACTCCCGCCCAGGGTGATGGACGGACAGATGGAATTGTCCTTGGGAGGCAAAACCCACAGCCACTCCGTCTTATCCGGGTTGAGCTTGAGTCTGTTACCCTTGTGGTTGTACACCACAGTCATTCTCTGAGTCAGGTCAAACACATTGCTTTTTGGATCCATTTTGTGAAACCAACTCCGTGTAAATATTTTTGAGAGTCTTTAAAGTGACAATGGAACAGATGCTACTGAAATATGAATATCATTCATATTTCTACAGTTAACATATCCCCAAATTGTTCAAGGCATGTGTCTCCCAGTCTTGATCCCAGCTTTGGGGGAAAAAATGCTGCCTAAAATTGGCTATTTCCCTACAAAATGTTAACAGCACAATTTCAGGATACGGAGGACTGGGGTGGGTGATGAGGGTAATAGGGATAACTTGTCACTCCAGGCCTAAACCATGGTTTTAACTTTTGTACAATATTAAATTGTACCTGAAACTGGTTGTAATACCATAGCAAATCTTTGGGGCAGTTCTATTAAATATTGTGAAATAAGGTTACTATTAAGCAGAATTAAGAGCAAGGCTAAGGTTGGTATATCGAGTTAAATGAGTATATATCATTATCAAAACTGTGAGATAGGATTAAATTATTCAGCTCTCAAAGAAAGGCCCTTGTTTGGTCACAGATTCTAGCAACAGCATGATGGCAATCACAGCTGAGCTCTTCAGTATTATTTACCATCTGGTTAAGACATTTAATTTGAATGTAATGTAAATTTCATAAGATGTAAGGTCCTATTTTCTACACCTATTTGTTTTCCCTAAATAATTTTTTCTTGTAATTGTTTTTGTTTCTAAATTACTTTAATTTTCTTCAGATCAAAACTGTTGATCCTCTATAATAAATGCAATACAATCACATAACTGCTATAATGGTTAGAAAACACACTTCTATTTCATAGACAATTGGCAATAAAGTAGCCCCAAGAATGTTTTAAGTTCAATATTTCTACTTTGTTTGACTAATTATTAACATCATAACCAGATAACCCACCCTTTAGCTATTATTTAATTATTCCATTTGTGCAGGAATGTTCTTTCTATGAAGCAAAATGCAATGGATTTGCGGTACCATTAAAGAACAATAGAATAAGACAGCTGAGTCCAGATATCAAATCATCAACTTCTCATGTATAAGCCCTGAACAGGATCTATACAACACAGACGTACTTTGCACTTTCTCCTCCCCTCATTCCAAGATTGTCTGCTTTTTCTGTTCTTGTTCTATTTGTCCTAGAGGAGCTGAATTGTGTGGTTGTATACGACCGCCTGTTATCAGCCAGGCACTGCTGTGGCTTTCTGATAAACCAAAATAAAATACCCAACCCTCTTGAACAAAATCTTGTTAAAGGGCAGCAGGGACAAATGGCTGATCGATTCTGGGACATCCAGTTCTGAATGGCAGATGATGGATGGGAAGAATGTCTTGCAGGAGAAGAATGAAAGAGGTCAGTCAGCTGATAGTAGCTGGGAGATTGTCCCTGCTTAGACAGTGTCATTCCCTGTCCCAATCTGGACAGGTGGGCAGATCATTGCATATGCATAGATATTAGTATAACGTGGTTCATGCTCGAGCTCTGGAATCTGTTGCTAAAACAAGTAGCTGGGCTTCAAACCTATACCACAATACAGGCAAGAAGTGCCTATGAATATACAGAAAGATTTCCCCACCATTTAATCTATGACACAGGATCTGATTATATAGGACAGATTTAAAGATGAAAGAGTTTATTCATGAATTATAGAAAATATGTCAGAGTTGAGATGGAAAATTTATTATTTACTAGAAATTACATACAGTGGTACCTCTACTTAAGAACGCCTCTACTTAAGAACTTTTCTAGATAAGAACCGGGTGTTCAAGATTTTTTTGTCTCTTCTTAAGAACCATTTTCTATTTAAGAACCCAAGCGCGGAAAAAATTCCCAGGAAATTTGAGAGCGGCACGAAGGCCTGGCAAGTTTCCTACCATTCCCCCTTTAATCCTGGCCATATTGGGCTTTTCTGGGCTGCCAGAGGAGCCTTTTGGTGCTCCGCCTCGCCCACCTGGGTTTCTCTCTCTGGCACAGTGCATGGAAGGCAGCCTCGTAACAGGTGTATGGGAGGCGTGTGCTCCTCCTCAGAGTCCCCTTTTTTTTAAGCCTTAAAGTTTTGGATTTTTTTGATTCCTCTCACCTCACCTTCTTCCTTCAGCAACGACTGTCCTCCTTCTCTTCTTCTTCCTCCTCCTTCCACCCAAATTCTGAGCTTTTATTTTTTTCCTAATGGTTTTGCACGCATTATTTGCTTTTACTATGGGAAAAATTGCTTCTTCTTACCAACTTTTCTACTTAAGAACCTGGTCACGGAACGAATTAAGTTCTTAAGTAGAGGTACCACTGTGATTTAAAAATCCTTCTTTCTCCCCAACCGCACCCCCCCACCGCCCATTCCACCACAAATGTCATGAATGTGTTTTTCTACATTTATTGCCAATTTTAGAAATGCATTTTTCTGGAGATGCAAAAGACACATTCATTTTACATATTTGTTTCTTAAGCTATTCTTTAAACATTGATACTCTTTTAGAAGTAAAATCTGTAATAATAATGCATTCGTTGCACTGAACACCAGCTAAATGAAAGCCCTGCACAATTGCTATTAAATTTTAAAATTCTATAATAAAAGGCATGCACATTTGCCAGTCTCTTTAAGCAATTTTCATTGCATGTTCAAAATATCTGGAGCTTCTAAATCACATTATGGTTCAGCATTATCCACACTGGCTCCCAGCATCTTCTCAGGTATTCATACTAGAGTATTGTGCATGTAAAGTAGATGTTACTGAAGTGCCAATACAAGACTTTCAAATCTTGCTACTGAAGGTTGATTGGTTAAATATGAGATTTTCCTTTGAAATCTCTGCTCTCCAGTACCATCAGTGTAATCACTGTTACGAATATGATTTCTTAAGCATCTAATTAGCAGACTGTAGTTAGGCTTAACATTGGATTTCCATGATAGAGTTAATTATTTGACAATGAATATAGTACTTTAAATTTAAATTTAATGTAATATAATTTATTAAAAGTATCAATATCTTTTGGATTCATCCCAATCGCAGACATCAACATATTTGCAAAAAAAAAGTAATTTGGCTTCTCTAGATAAACTGCTGAGAATTCCAGATGCTACTGCAGCATAAATTGAAACTTTGTAATCATTTTTCAAAGAGACATCTTATGTATCACACAACATAATAATACATTGTAGTCTGCCTAGTTCACTTCTACACAATTAGGCAAAGGCTTTAGTTGTGCAAATGTTTATCACTGGATTGTTGAATACTAATTTAACATCAAATTATCACTAACCAACCTTAGATATCCAGTACTATACAGTCACCGTAGCAGCTACATGGGCGGATTTAGACTTGGTGAGACCTTCAAATAAGTGGTAGAAACTCCATTTGTTAAAGGCTAATGGAGAATAGGAGGGCTTACTTTATGGAGATATTTATATATGAAATTATAATAACTCTATAACAAGTTTTTAAAAACTATAAAATTTTGAAGCTTAGAGTCTTTAAATTGGAAGGTTCTAAATTGAATTGTTTAGTTTATGTCCAACTTTGGTTCTAACCAACCATTTGTTGTGGGGGGGGGGGTGTAATAGGAGAGATTGGAGCTTTTGTGGCACAGTAGATTGTTTTCCTTGTGACAAATAATGAAGCAATTATTTATTTATTTACTTACTTACTTACTTACTTACTTACTTACTTACTTACTTACTTACTTACTTACTTACTTACTTACTTACTTGTTTGTTTGTTTGTTTATTTATTAGATTTGTATGCCGCCCCTCTCCGTAGACTCGGGGCAGCTCACAACACAATAAAAACAGTTCCTGACAAATCTAATAATTTACAATTTAAAATTTAAAATAGTTAAAAAACCCCATTTTTAAGCAGACATACCTACAAACATACCATACATAAATTATATAGGCCCGGGGGAGATATCTCAGTTCCCCCATGCCTGACAACAAAGGTGGGTTTTAAGGAGTCTCTATCCATTGTATTGAGACAATTTAAGTGTCTCTCCCTCATACTTTGTCATCCTTTTTCCCCTCCTTCATCAAAGCAGAGACAGATGTTTTAGCTATAAACCTCTAAGACAAAAGGAACACAGAATATTTGTGTATAATCTTGTCAATCTTGTACTTATGCATCAAAGTGGATGTGTTTGTAAAAGATACATTGTACATATAGTCACATATTCTTTTTTTGACTTTCAGCAAAAGAAAGTAAGCACTGATAACACAGTTGTAAAACTCCTTTAGGGATTTACACGTATGTGTATTGGTGATACACAATTGCTAGCCAATAGGTGCTTTCCCCTGCTGAATTTACTTTCCCATTCCAGCTGAACTATTGTGAAAATCCACATAACTAATTTTGACAGAATTCTCCCCATGAGAGAAAAACATATGTTTGTCTATAGAATACCAGAAGCACAATCAAATCAACTCCACTCCTTTTAACATTTTATGATTGTCTTTATCCTTGGACAGGCATAAGGAATAGGAAGGCTTTTTTAAAAAATTTCTTTTAAAAAAATGGTAAGTTGCTTTTTCTTCTTTTCTGTGCTAACAAGAATGGGAACTGCGTTGCCTTGCTCAGTAAGCTAGGCTGCTGTACACAATGCTGGCCCCAGAGGAGAAGAAAACTTCACCTGCTCTGAAGCAATTAAATTACCAATTAAGAGCCTTCCATTTGGTTGAGACCTGCCAAGGAACATGCACTATACTCTAATTGCATTCCTGATAACAATTTCACACAATTAGTTGCCCAAACCCAACATAGCACAATGGGTTTGGGATCCCACTGCAATCTGGCCATCTGGGTATTCAATTAAGTGTTCCACTCCTATCTACTTCCCCCACCCTCTATGGGTGAATGAAAGGTTCTTTCTTTTCTTTTTTCTTTTCTTTTCTTTCTTCTCTTCCTTCTTTTCTTTCTTCCTTCCTTCCTTCCCTCCCTCCTTCCTTCCTCCCCCCCTCTCTTTCTTAATTTTGTTTAGAATATTTAGCACCCTCTGGTTTCATCCTTTCACAATTACAGTATCAGCAAATACTATTTTTCCCTAAAGTTTTTTTAAAAAGATATAATTTTTACATGGAATTTTATGAGCATGCTAGCTGTTAAATTAGATGATGTCCTAATTTGATTACATTTCAAAATGAGGAAGAGGGCATGTTATTTCAGGTTATTTCAGGTTCCTTTGACATGATAGTGATACCAGAATTATAAGCAAACATGATTGTGCTGCATTGTCCATCTCTCAAGTAGTGTTCTGCAGACTTTTTTGTACCATAAAAATAACTGTTTCTCTTAATCTGATATTGAATCATGGCATGCAAATTTTGTTATACTTCCCATTCTACCCAGCTTTTCAAAAAGATGTATTTGTGGGACCTGACCAGTCTAGTTTGCCGTTCTTAGATTTTTTGGAGTTCCAGGGGAGTGGGTTACTTTTACTTATTATTTATAAATAATCTTCAAAATATTCCCCTCGCTATGGAAGACAAATGTTTTAGGATAATATCAGGAGTCAGGATAGCATATTACTCTTATGCTGTCATAATAAAGAATTAGTTATTCAAAGAATCCCTAAGTAGAAATCCCCTGTTTCTGTTATGATTTTTAAAAAAATACTCAGACTATGTTTATTATTTCTCTTTAATCTGTTACAAACTCCACTAATATTGTGTCAGTTGTAAGGAATCTGATTGTCTAAGTATTACAAGATCATATTGGAAACTCTTAATAAAATAATTTCCTCCCTTTCTTATGTCTGTACCATTTTCCCATTGTATTTAAAGTTTTAATTTCATATACTGGATTTTCCTATTCCTGGCATTGCGTATATTAGTATATTTGCTCAATTTAGTTGTTCTGGATCATAAATTACCGTTCCATTACGTTGATAGTTAAAATGCTTGAGGAACATGTTCTGCAACAGATCTATATATGAAAATGTGTCTGTTTTTTTTAATAAAAGTACTCCAAGCAATCTCATAGTGTTATGCTTTGTACGTTTTATACCTTATGTTACTAGCTGGAACATTTATTTCTCAAATGGGTAAGTCATAGTACTGAATTAAAAGAAGGAATGAACCAACTCCACACACAAGGAATTGGCTAAATAGTTTTGGACTATATACAATAAAGGCCTTAAGAATGAAGGTGAATATATGTGTCCCGGGATAATATTGCAGGATCCAATCTTTGTTGGTCACTGGGACCACAGGTTTTGTTTTCCTAGTTCTCAGACTCATGCTGGAGACCATCCTCAAAGAACTGTTTTATTTTCCCCTCAACAATCTACATCTAAAAAGTTATACACAACAGCCTTCACATAAACATTACACATAGAACAGCTCAAATCCCAGAGATGTTCCCTGAGGATGGGCTTGGAAGACAAACCTCTGGTCTTGGTAACTGTTCTGAATGCTTCTTGTCCACCTCTGGTAATGTCAGTTTCTGAGGAGGATGAGCCAGACCCCTCTGGATGCCCTGGGCCAGGGGGGTTGCCATTGATGCAGAGACTGAGAGTGAGGGAGAAAGTGACCTTAGCAACCACTAGATATGACAACGTGGGTGGTGGTCCCAGTTGGAGGATGAGGAAGACATTAAAGTGGAAAGCTAGTAGATTGACCCTTGCTATAGAAGATGGCTGAGAAGGCGAGAGGAGTTGCAGAGTAAAAGGTGTTAGTTTATAGCCTTAGCCTCTTTGGGGTGTGATGTCACTTCCAGGCAGTATAAAGGCAAAAGATCTTGGTTAATTGGATGTGGGGTTTCAAAGTCGTTCAATGGAAGAGATGTGAGATTATGGGTGTGATTGAACAAGGCTTTTAAACCATGATTTCTGCCACAATAAAAGGCATTCTCTGCTGGATGCTTGTTCCCCAGGACTCAAGTGAGCAAATTCATTTGCTTAAATGATAAATGGACTTTGTTATCAAAGGAATGCTGATTAGGCCGTGTTTGGCGCCTTTCCCAGACATTGTTTATGTTTAGCTTCAAAGGGAAATAACTCCTTTTTCCTGGCCATTTAAAATCTGCTTTTCGTTATGTGTGCTTATATCAATAAAGAGTTTGATTTATTCATAAAATAAAGGATTTTTGAATTGGGGGTTTTGCTCCGAGGGCCGTGCACAGAACAATAATCGACCAAGATTGGATCCTGCAATAATGGGATTCCCAATCTCCCTTTCTATAGAGTCACATACATTTCTTGATTGTAAGAAAATATATGAGTTGCTTTCAAAATTAAATATATACAGGTGTGTGTGTGTGCTTCTCTCCTTCTCTCTCTCTCTCTGTCTCTCTCTCTGTCTGTGTTAAGCACAATATCTTCCAATTGAAACTCATAGTGCTGAAATCAAACTAGTTTTTATAGTCCTGAAAATTCTAAACTTACTTTTAACTTTAAAAATATAGTTTTCTATAACAAAAAGTTCCCATTCATAAGTGAATATGTTTTTGAATAAAACATTTTACTTATGAATACAGAATTTATAGAAAGTAATATATTTCAATATAAAATAATGGTACAGATAGTCCTCCACTTATAATAGCTTATTTAGTGACTGTTTGGTTATAACATTACTGAAAAGGTGACCCAAGATTGTTTTGCACACTTACGACCAAAATCACATGAATCTGATGAAAATTCAGATGCCTGTTAACTGACTCATATTTTGACCGTTGCAGTGCCCAGGGATCTTTTGCAATCTTTTGCAAACTTCTTACAAGCCAATTCCATTGGGAATCCAAACTCACTTAACAACCATGTTTCTAATTTAACAAATGCTGTGGTTCATATAATCAGAAAGGTGATAAAATGGGGCAAATCTCATATAACAAATCTCATATAACATATAGTAACAGAAATTGTGGCGGTAAGTCAAGAACTAAATGTATATATCTCCACCTAATCAATTAAGTATATTTGTAAGATACCAGTAGCTTCTGCCACATCTATGACAGACAAAGAGCACAGTTTGGATTAGTTTGTCACTGTTCTTCCTAGATCAGTGATGGCGAACCTATCACACCTGTGCCACAGGTGGCACGCAAAGCCATATGCAACTTTTCTATGTTTCTGATGATTTTTGGCTTTTGGAAGGGCAGTTTTGTCCTCTGGACACTTCAGGGAAGCGTCCCTGAAGCCCCGGAGGCAAAAAAATCCCCCAATGGACAAACCGGAAGTTTGGAAAAATGCACTTCCGGTTTGCCGGTTTAGGCATGTTTTTCCAGTGATGGGTTCATACCAGTGTGGTCCAGGGAGCTGCACCAGAATGAACCTACTGATTTTTGACTATTTTTTTCCTGCTGTCTCCATGTGGAAGAAGCCCTCAGCTATGCTTCGGATAAAGAATAAAGGTCAGCATTAAGATTTGGGGGGGGGGGGGCAGGAAGGCTTCTTCTGACATGGAGACACCAGGAAAAAAATCACCAAAAATCAGTGGGTTCACACCAGTGCAGCTCTCTGGACCACACCGGTATGAACCCACCACTGCCTACTAGGCTTCAGAAAGGCCTGTGTGCATGCATGGGGGGGGGGCTGAACGGGAGGGTGCGCATGCGTGGGGGAGAGGGAAGGGGTGTGGGCATGTGCACAGAGGCTAGCATACCCTCACACACCCCTTTTGCTACGTGAACCAAAAAAGGTTCGCCATCACTGTCCTAGATAGCCACCTGTTAGATTTTTTATTCCTAACTATAGGGATGAGTTCCTCTCATTTCAGACCAAATTACCTGAACCGTTAATGACCCATTGGTGATGCGACAATGGTGTCATGGATTTGGTTTGGTTGGTGATGGTGTGTGGGCACCGCCATCTCTTTTTTGGGAATTTTTGGTGAATTTTTCAGTATTTGGATGACTTCTCCTTTTCTGTTGCTTGAAAAAGAGCCTTCTTGCCCGCCTTCAAGTCAATACTAACCTTTATTTCTTCACCCGAAGCCCAGCTGATCATCTCCTCAGCAATGTTTCAGACTGGATCCTGCTACTGAGAATTTGCGGAAGTGAAATTGCATGAAGAAACATTGCAAAGCGAACCAGTGGCGAAAGTAAGTGGAACCCACTCCTAGACTGCACAGAGGCACATTTTCTATTTACAGTATTTATTTGATTTTTATGCCGCCCTTCTCCTTAGACTCAGGGCAGCTTACAACATATTAGCAATAGCACTGGTTTTTTTTTAAACAGAGCTAGGCTATTGCCCCCACAATCCGGGTCCTCATTTTACCCACCTCGGAAGGATGGAAGGCTGAGTCAACCTTGAGCCAGTGATGAGATTTGAACCGCTGACCTTCAGATCTACAAGTCAGCTTCAGTGGCCTGCAGTACAGCACTCTACCTGCTGCGCCACCCCGGCTCATTTCTGGATTGCAGCACGTATGCACGCACGCGTGCACACACACACACACACACACACCATTTTGTAGGCTATAGTTTTGATAGAAGAGAAGGGGAAGAGAGAGAAAATGTGGCAACTGTAAAATAATCAAATAAATAGAAATTAAAGAAATTAAAAATATTTCTAACATTTAACAACTGCCGATTATATATATTTATAGCTTCTTGTTAAGAAAAAAATTGTTCATATTTAGCAAAATAAAAGCTCACAGAAATGCCTCTATTGCTATAGTACTTCTGGAACTACAGGAGTCAAATCTCATCACTGTCTCTTCCACCTCCTTCTCAACATGGTTTATTTCCATTGCCTCTCATCTTGCCCCCCTGGTAACATTTACTTTGTCTTTGCTTTCTTAAGCATATACAGTGCAGCTGCTTAAAGATCTCTAAATCTCTCTGTTAAACAATACTTAACTGCTCAGCAGATGCCCCAGTACACCTTGGGACAGCTGCATTGCAAAATACAGTCACAGCTATAAAAGCAATTGAAGTCAACATCACTTTGAAAAGTTTATTGTAATGCATATTTTCAACACCCACCTCCCAAGTATCTTTTTAAATTAGACAGATATGGACAATTGGTCCTTATAAGATATAAAATTAAAACTATGTTCAACAAATATTTACAATTAAGGATGCAAGAATATGCTTCAATTCCTTTACTTATGTCATAAAAAAGTATTTTGTGTACTCCTCAATGGCTATGTAGATCTACAAAGTATGAATACCATTTGCATTAAACTGAACATTGTTTAAAACTATAAATAGTGAAGTTTCATCTTCCATCTTATAGAATTTGATTTGCAGTGTTGTGGATAACTTTCATATAATTTTGCCCTGAGAATTAAGATACTTTCAGTGGAAAGATCCATTAATTAGTTTATTATGTATTTAAAAATGCAAAATTTATATCCTTAACCAATTACCAAAATGCAGTCTGGGGATTGAATGGAATGAGAAAACTGTCTTATGTGACCCATGATGTACAAACTGCTGAATCCTCCACTCAATCCTTGTAATGATAATATTTAGTGATGGTTACATCTTTTTAAGAAAGTACAAGTATGCAAGGATATATAGATAGTCCTCTACTTACGACAATTTGTTTAGGGACAGTGCAAAGTTACAGTGGCACTGAAAAATGTCACTTTTGACCATCATTCTAAGTTATTACCTTTGCAGCATCACAGAGTTCTGGTTCATATTTATGATTATTGCTGTGTCTCAAGGTTATGTGATCACATTCTGCAACCTTCTGCAAAGTCAGTGAAGAAGCCAGATTCATTTAACAGTAATGGGTTATTAATTTATCAATTGCGGGGATTCACTTTACAACTTTGACAAGAAAGGACATAAAATAGAACAAAACTCAGTTAACATGTCTCACTTAACAACTAAGATTTTGGGCTCAATTATCAGGAAAATTATTATTATTATCATCATCATCATCACAATCACCACTGATTTTTGTAACTTCAATGTAAATTCAAAATTTCTAGATGTAATTAATCTCTAGAATCATCAAATAAACCTCATGACCTACATGGAATGCCAATTAATCAGCATCTACCTTTGCTTCATCAAAGCTGGTCAGTACCTAAGAATTCTATGAGCCAGCATGCAAAGCTAAGCCCACCCTGTACCAGGTTATGAATTAACAAAAAATCTTTTTAATCAACGTCTCTACAGCAAGAAAAAACCTTGATCATAGGAATTCCATCTCCTGAGCCATGCTTTATCTAAATATATGAGATTTTAAAGAAAAAAATTGGATTAATGGCAAGTGGTTAATTGCAAAAAATATAAAGTACTATGCAGATAAAATATAGCAAATGTTGTATGTCCCCACATAATGAGCATTATGCAACAGCAAAAGCTGCTGCAAATGGTTTAAATCAGGGGTGTCAATCACAAGGGCCAGGGGCCAGATTCAGCCCATGTGTTTCTTCGATCTGGGTCATGGGGCCATCCTGGAAATAATAAAGGTCTGACCCACGCTGCCAGTAAAATGGAGCTGAGGAATGCTGTGGGCGGCACTTCTGAGGTCCATTTTTATTGGCAAAGGGTTTCAAAAGGCTGTAACAGGTGAAAACAGAGCTCAGGAGCCTGTTTCCTCTGGCAGAACATTCAGGCCACCATAGGTATCCCCAATCTGAGTGATGTTGAACTGGCCATGCCCATCCTGATCATACCCACTCTGGCCTCCTGAGGTCAAACACAACCCTCGGCCACAATTCAAAGTGTTGGTTATGACCTATAAAGCCCTTCATGGCATCGGACCAGAATACCTCCGGGACCGCCTTCTGCTGCACGAATCCCAGCGACCGGTTAGGTCCCACAGAGTTGGCCTTCTCTGGGTCCCGTCGACTAAACAATGTCGTTTGCCGGGACCCAGGAGAAGAGCCTTTTCTGTGGCGGCCCCGACCCTCTGGAACCAGCTCCCCCTGGAGATTAGAACTGCCCCCACCCTCCTTGCCTTTCGTAAAGTTCTTAAGACCCATCTCTGCCGTCAGGCATGGGAGAACTGACACATCTCCCCCGGGCCTATACAGTTTATACATGGAATGTTTGTGTGTGTGCTTGCTTTTAATAATGGGTTTTTTAGTGTTTTTTAAATTATTAGATTTGTTCTTACATTGTTCTTGTTATTGTTGTTAGCCGCCCCGAGTCTACGGAGAGGGGCAGCATACAAATCTAATAAATAAATAAATAAATAAACCCTGTTGTGGCCCTCAATTAAATTGTGTTTGACACCCCTGGTCTAAATCATAGAGGTATGGTAGGCATTGCATGCCAAAACAATTAGACACATGCTATCACTCTTAATTACCACAGTACAGTACTGTCTTATGTCTAAGGATATTTATGTATGTAGAATGCATGGGTGGATTGTAACTTGCCTTGCTGCCAGTTCGCTTCCTTCTGCACCATATGGGCACACGCATGATTCTGCATGCACAGAAGCCAAAAACAAGATGACAGCACCTTTGCTGGCACTGAGAGCCGATTTGGGGGCGTGGTCAACCAGCGATTGCTCCCAGTTTAGTGAGCGGGAGAGAAATTCCCACTACCAGTGTAAAGAACCAGTCCAAACCCACCTCTCATAGTATGGTTGTACAGTATTTGGAAACTTCAGATCATGCAGAATGAGGCCGCGAGAGCAATCATGGGCTTTCCCAGTCATTTTTTTCCCCAGTCATATTTTTTTTTAAAAAAAAAGTCTTGTCAACACTCCGCAGCCTGCACTGGCTGCTGATCAGTTTCCGGTCACAATTCAAAGTGTTGGTTATGACCTATAAATCCCTACATGGCATTGGACCAGAATACCTTTGGGACCACCTTCTGCTGCAAAAATCCCAGCGACCGATTAGGTCCCACAGAGTAGGCTTTCTCCAGGTCTCATTGACTAAGCAATGCCGTCTGGTGGGACCCAGGGGAAGAGCCTTCTCTGTGGTGGCCCCAGCCCTCTGGAATCAACCCCCCCCCCCAGAGATCAGGACTGCCCCCACCCTCCTTGCCTTTCGCAAGCTGCTGAAAACCCACCTACACCACCAGGCATGGGGAAATTGATATACCCCTTAGCTATCATGGTTTATGTATGGGTTGTTTGGGTTGTGTGATTACTTCTTATTATAAGGATTTTTAAATTGTTTTTAAATATTGGATCTGTACACTGTGTATTGTTGTTGTGAGCCGCTCCGAGTCTTCGGAGATGGGTGGCCTACAAATCTAATAAATTATTATTATTATTATTATTATTATTATTATTATTATTATTATTATCATCATCATCATCATCATCATCTTTCTCATCTTTTCTACTACTTTCTATTGGTATGTTATGATTATATTGCTTTATTTTTTATATGTACACTGAGAGATAGTAAGAGAATAACACAGTTGGGAGACACCTTGGACGTCTTCTAATCCAACACTTTGCTCAAGCCCTAAATCATTCAATAAATGGCTGTCCAGTCTCTTCTGAAAAGTCTCCATTGATGGAGCATCCACAACTTTTGAAAGCAAGCCATTCCATTGGTTAATATTATTACTGTTAGCAAATTTCTCCTTAGTTCTAGGTTGCTTATCTCCTTGATAGTTGTGATCCAATGTTTCTATTCTTCGGTTCTGTTGTTTTGGAAAGTAGGTTGCCCCCTACTTTTCTTTGTGGCAGCCTTTCCAAAATTGGAATATTGCTATGATTTCACCCCCACTTCTTCTTTTCACTAGACTAGATAAATCTACAACTGTTCTTAAGATATTTTAGCCTCCTGTCCTCTAATCATCTTCATTGCTCTTTTCTGCACTCATTTCATGTTTTTATAATATGTCTGATGTATTTTTATATGGTGATCAAAACTGGATGCAGTCTTCCAAATGTGGTCTTATTAAGGCTTTATAAAGCAGTAATAATACTTCATATTATCTTGATTCTATCTCTTTGTTAATGAAAGTTAGGATTGCATTGGCTTTTTTGGCTGCTTCAACACACTTTTGGCTCATATTTGAGTGATTGTCCATTAGGACTCCAAGATCCCTCTCACCTAATATAGGGTCAGGTTTCACATAAACTGATTTTTTTTGCCTCAATCTAAAACCTTATTTTTCTCGACATTGAATTTCATTTTGATAGGACCCAGTGCTTACGTCTGTTGAGATCTATCTAGATCTTGAGCCTATCTTCTGGAGTGTTGGTTATTCTTGCCAGTTTAGTATTAGCTGCAAATGTAAATAATTTAAGAAGATATTGAAGAGAACCTTGGAATACTCTACTTCTTCCTCCCTTCTACGTAGATGTAATTCCACTGAGGACTATATGTAGAATGGGATTTTGTCAGCCAATTACAAATCCATCTGGTGGTGATGTTGCCTATTCCAAGTTTTTAGCTTACCAAGAAGAATGTTGATTGAAATGTCTTATTGAAATCCATGTATACTGCTGATATATGTATTTATATGTGTATAATCTGGATCTTATGCACTGGTGACAAATTCCTTGTGTTAAATCACACTTGGACCATAAAGTTATATTATTCTGTCCTAATCTGCCCTGCCCTGTCCTGTCCTATTCTATATCTGCATTCTAAAGATTTAAGTTGTGCAAGTATGTGGGGAGGGTAAAAAATATAGGTATATCATCTGTAAAAATGCATATTGAAATCAGTGGAATATTTTTAGATACTGCCCAGATGGGGGGAACGCAGTGGGGTAGCAAAAATGGAGCTCCATCCCAAAGCACCCAATTTGCACTGAAAGATGTTGAAAGAAAATGAAAAGCCACGCCCACAGTGTGGTAGTGTGGTAGTAAAGAATTTGGTAGCCTTTCACTGCTACATCTTAAGAGGCCTGTAAGGGGTGTGCCATCCTAAGAGGCCTAAGCACACCTTTGTACCTACCGTCCGTCTTTCTGTCCTTTTGTCTTCACTTATCTATACTTACTTTGCTTATGTTTATGTTTATATCTATACTTGCTATCTTGTACATGTTTGACAAATAAAATAAAAAATAAATAAGCACTTTAGATAGAAAGAAAGTGAGGAAATTATGCTCTAGAGCAGTGTTTCTCAACCTTGGCAACTTGAAAATATTTGGACTTCAACTCCCAGAATTCCCCAGCCAGCAAATGCTTTAACAAATGCTTGAGCAAAACACTGCTGTAGAGATAGAAGGCAACTTATGTTAAGTAATCCTTTCCATAAAAAAATAAACTACCTTTATGAGCTGTAATATGAGAGATATTACAGAGCAACTGAAGGTAAAGGAATTCAGTCAACATCACGTATTTGAAAGGAAAATACAGTTTTCTTGATAGGGAAGATGGTTAGAAAGAAATGGTGTGTGAAATTTTGATTTAAAAACAAGACTACTTTAATATTATCAAATTGGCCAGTAGATGGGATATTGTTAGATGATTAAAAAATTAAAAAAATACTTTGGTATTATCAAATTGGTCAGTAGATGAGATATTGTTAGATGATTAAAAAATTAAAAAAAATACTTTGATATTATCAAATTGGCCAGTAGATGGGATATTGTTAGATGATTAAAAAATTATATCCAGAATTATGAGGGTAATGTGCTATATTTCGAATTACCACACTCCACATTTCAAAGTGGAAATTAAAGAGTTTGATTTGTCTGCCTCTATCATACTGATCCAATGTCACATAGCAAACATTAGAAATGGACTTTTCCTGGAACAGCCTGTTTTCCCTTCCCTACCTCAGAACTGCTCAGGTAAGCAGCAAGTAGAGATAGCCCTGCTGAACAATAATTGTGCTTTAATTGCTTCTCCTTTCTACTCAGCCACCATGCTCAATAATAATTTCTCTACCCCTCCTCCCTCTCCCATGCATGGAAGGCTGGCTGAAGATGCTCTGGATAAAGCAACCGGTCCCTTGCCATCCAATTGTTGTCTCAACTATCAATCAAGTGTGGCAGCTCAAAGAAACGTGCAGGGGTGAGATGGGAAGAATAGGGTTCTGCTTGCATAAACAGCTTCAACCCTCTCTCGCTCATGTTTTCTGCCCCCCCCTTCACTAGCCAAAAATATATATGGCAAGATGGAGCCTGGCCCATTAATCAAGGCAGCTGGTTGAACAGCCTTTCCCAGTGTTAATAAATACATTTCCCTCCCCTTTATTGGATGCTTGTCCTAATTTGTTTCTCCTCTGGATTCTCCCCCCCTTCTCCTCTTTCCAAAAGTGAAATCCTTGCCCATTTCTCCCTCGTCACCCCCCAACTCCCAGCAGCCCTTGAGAAAGCAGATGTTAGGCAGCCCAAACAGAGCCAGGCTGAGGCTGGAGCAGCCCAGTAGGCCTTGGTTGCTATGGCGACTGAGGAGACCGCCTGCTGGCTGCCTTGTGCCTTGTCTTGCTGGCTCAGTGATTATCTCCATCTCAGCAGCCCTCGCCATACGGCCTGGGCTATAATCAAATCCCCTCTGTTCATCCCCTCTAGAGAGCCACACACCGATTTCACCGATTTCTCCGTGCCCCCGTGATCAGAATGCAGATACACGAGCAAACCTTTTATTAGGAGCCTTTATTACTCTAGAATTTCCATTCGAGTTGGAGTGGAAACGGCAGGAGCAGGCAGGGACAAGCCGTAGAATAACATGTCCATGTGCTTGACTGTGCATAATTTGTTTTCATAGGCATCCAATGTGGAACTGCCTGAGAAAGAAGGGTGGAGAATCAAGACCTTTCTAGAGGTGGATACTCAAGTGGAAGATTAGCCTCTGTTAAGTCTTTCCAGCCCCATTGTCTTCAGCCATATCAGACCTAAAATCCATTATCCTCAACCTCAATTCTTTTTGCATGGAGAAAATCTTCCTAAGTGGTTGCTAGTGAATCAAAAATGATTTGATCGCACATAATGAATCAATCAATGCATAATGGTATATTAGGAGAGAAACACATCTGGAGGGAAAATCTGGACAGAGGCTTGGTTAGATTTTCTTGTAAAAAAAAACAATTGTTTCTAGAGTTGGAAAGATAAAGTTGCTAAAGATCATCGAAAGGAACCCCATGCCAAATGTAGGATGCTCCCTGTTACAGCATGGACACCAAGTATTCTTTCAGCTTCTGCTAAAAAGCCTATGAGAGTCCACCACCTTGTAGAACCATCTCATTCACCATTCACACAATTGAGAATTTCTTTCTAATTTTCTGGCAAAAAAATTTGAATACAGTAGTTCAAGTTCTATTCTCTTGAGTAACAGAAAATAAATTTACTTTATCTTCTACATAATAGCCCTTCAAGTACTTGAAGATGGCTGATATATTGCCTTTTAATTATCTTTTCTTCACACTAAGCATCCTCATCTCTTTTAGCCACTCCACAGAAGAGTTGGTTCACATAAAAGCTCAACTTGTTTCCTCTTTAGCATTAAACCCTCCAGGAATGAAAAATGCTTTATTGTGTATTTTTTCCAACCAGATACCATAGTTAATACTACAACCTGCCACAACCTGGTATCCAATTGATTGCTTTACAGTATATATGTGTCTTATCTTTCCATGCTGATTTTATGGAAAGAAAGATAAAGTTCTTGCCTTTATTACTATAAAAGAGTTGGCTTTTATTGGTTCAGTTTATAAAGCACAGCAGGGGTCAGAACGTTGGACGCTACATTTTGTTCACTAAATTGTCACTAAATAATAACAACCTATACATATTGTTTATTTTTATACAGTATATAAAAGCTGCAAACACGTTTGAATCAAGTTTGGTTCTTAGTGATCACATTGACCCAATCATGCAACATCCTTTAAGCAAACAAGTAAAATCCCTATCATTGGATTAGTCAAATGTATTGTATTGGTGTACTAATTAAGATTAATACTATACAAAAAAGCAGTTCTAAATTTGGTTACTTTTCACCAACAACTCAAAAATTGCTGGCAATTAGCAGACCATTCTTTGGATCCAAATATAAAATGTGTGTGTGTGAAAGGGGGATGGGGAGAGAGAGAGAGAGAGAGAAAGAATAAAGAAAAAAGAAAGAGAGAGAGAGAGAGAGAAAGAAAGAAAGAAAGAAAGAGTAAACATATGTTTTTTGCATATTTGACATGACCCAGCAGCATTTTTCTATGTGGGTATATATCAGTATCCCTCATAAAATAGCTATTGTTTGATGATAACAATTTAATCTGTATTTTGTGGTAGAAGACTGCTTTAGACGGTAAGCCTAGACATGCATCTACGTAGATCAAAGCCATCAAACAGTATTTTCCCTTTTGCATTGCAAACAAGTAAGACAAAATGTTTTGTGATTACATAAATGCAAATTAGCAAGTCTCTAGCTAACAGAAATGTAATTTCAAGCAGTGACTGCATGGCAATTCTTTTATGATGAGCCGGCTTTAACTCATTTATTATGGGTTCTTGTCATTAGCATTCTCAGAATGTTTGAATGCCTGAGGAAGAAAATCCTCTAGAGCTTTCACTAATACACTGAAACAACTGACTGGGATCTTTTGCTGAAATGAATAAGAATTTTGCCCTGCACATTTCGGAAGGCCCCAAGCACAAAAGACACTGGATTTAATTTTGTTTTGTGGGCTCAAAATAAATACACATGAAAACTACATTCTAAATAGTAATAAATAGCCAACTAGCCTTTATAGATTCTCTTCTTGTTATAAACACAACAGATTTTATGCTACCACTAAGCAGAAATTTTATTTTATAAAATATCATTTTGTTTCACGTGTGGAAAAACTCCTGTTATAAATTCTACCCAATGGTTGGCTATTATTGATTGGAGCCAGAGAACTGAAATATTGATGTGAATATTGTCAGTGTTTCTATTATATTTCTCAAATTATAAGACACTCACCTTTTTTGGAAACCCTTTAGGTCCCCAGGGTAGAATGTGGGCTGAAAAAGAAACTACTGTCAAGATGACTCCCCCCCCCCATCAATGACAGAAAGGCTACTCCACCAAAGCCCCCTTTAGTTTCACATGTACTTGATGGCCTTTTGTACATCTCTTTCTTGAGTCTATTGACTGTAGCTCTGTCTTTGTCATCCTGTCAGGCAGAGGTTGAAAAAAGGATGGGGGTGTCGCTCTTAGGGCATGGGAGGAAGAGGCCACAAGGAGAAGACTCACATATTAGGTTACAGCAGGAAAGAAAGAAAGAAAACATTCAGCAATATAGAGATTGCCTTGGGGATATTGCCCTCTGTTCCTCTTCAGTCTTTGTTCTTTATATGCATTTTATATAGAGAGTGTCATAAGTGATGCCAACAGATGTCTTATTGAAATCCCAGAGCAGAGCAATCTTTTCTTTATAATCCACATACGGATTTTTCCCCAAATGGGAACAGTAGCAAATTCTCTCCATTGATCCTGATGGTTCTTTCACTGTATTTTCTGGAGAAAGCCACCATACTTAGCTTTAAAGGTATATGCTACTACAGAAGAACTGATTTGCACAAATGTAGTGCAAGATGCCCCAGGTTAGTCTCTATTACAACAATCTATCATTTGCCATATTTGTCTTTTTACAGATTTTATACACTGGTATATTTTTCTTAGAAGATATGAAAACCGAGCTGACAATCTATTGCTCTCTGAACAAGTCTGGCCATATCAATGTTACATTTACAATCATCAATATATCTGATATTCATACCTATTATACCCAAGAAAATTGCTCCTATCACTAATAGTATCACTTTATTTGATACATTGATCAAAATATGCAAGACAGATCATACTTTAAAATAGAGTTCAAGCAATATGGATGCCAGATCGTTTTGTCTGGCTCCAGAGCTTCTTCAGCTGGGCTGTTGGAGGACAGTGGCATCATTACTGGAAATCAGGATTGTGATGATTCTATAGTATTTTGATACAGAAAATGTAGCATACTGCAGTGTGAAAACTATAAAATCGTCATAATACCATATCAAAAAATATGGTAGACAAAAAAAGTAATTGACTCACATTTTTAGTTATTTAAAAGATTAAATGTATATATTTTTGTGTTGATATTTGTATGAATGAACACTTTTATTGTTCAGCATTACTGATTAGCAGCCTGCCTACAATAAATGGCAGCACTCCTGGCTGAAATAGTAAGCAACAGGATCAAACTTGGTTAATATAGGAAATACAATAGAATGACTGGAAACTCTTATGTTCACATAACATACTATGTCCCAAGAAATGAACCATATTATGAATTTATGGCCTACTTCACAAAATATGCACTGAACCACCAACTGTCAAAATTATTGTAACCCAACTTAATGTACTCTACAAAGTCAGCAATCAGATAACTGTCTTTTTCTTATCTTAAATTTATGTTAATAACTAAATACTTTTTAGCTTAATTATTTGATTTACAGAATCTTATCCCTTTTAAAATTTTAATACAGTACTTGTGTTTCTGAAAGTTCATATGTAAATCCTGTTGGCTGAATTTTTATGATGTGATTTTTTTTTTAAAAACCACGCACATGCTATCTAAATGTGAGTAAACAAAGTGTGATTACACCAGATGAAAAATTTATGGAAGCATTCCAAATTTGTCTCTATTCTGCAAACAGTTTCTGAGCTGAGATACTGTAGAAGAGAAACAGTCTCAAGGAAGTGAGAACTTAGTATTTCACCAAGAGTATCCATAGCAAATCCGTAACAGTGATTTTTAAGGAACAAGCAGCAATCAACTGGCAATTCCAAACTATATATTTTTTAACTTACACTTTTTCCCAGAGGTTTGAATATCGGCATATATATGACAATGGAAGAGGGGAGATTTAATTGTGGAAGTCCTGCCAGGAATTTTGTGCCAAAGTGAAATAGCACTGAAACACTATATATTAAAAAATCAGATTAACCATTCAATGAATAAATAACCTTTCCTCCATTTGATATAATTTAATAAAACTCAGAGCTCATTTTTAGTGTTCATTCAATTTTACTATTCACAGCTAATTAAACAGTTTGTTTCTTTATCCTTACTTTCAATTTATATAATTATAGTCTATTTTTATGCTTCTGAATATTTATTAATACTATGCTTTTAATAAGGCTATTGACAGTTCTGACATATGTGAACTAATTTCTATTAAACATATAGCAATATGCTGGTTAAAGGTGTCTCTTCCATTGCTACACCCAGAATCAATTGTGTTTATAATTGTAATTAATACTGCCATATTATAGTTATGCCTTTCATTTTCTAATTTTAGTTAATGGGAATCCTCGTCTGGAAGTTTTATTTGGGGAGCATGCATTTACTTTTGGCATACTTTTGCTTCACTACTAATATTTGCTTGGTAGTGGTCCAAGGGCCAGTCTTCATGTGGGTTGGTGTGTGGTGTGGTGTGGTGTGTGGGTGTGTGGGTGTGTGGGTGTGTGGGTGGGTGGGTGGGTGTACAGAGAGAGAGAGAGAGAGAGAGAGAGAGAGAGAGAGAGAGAGAGAGAGAGGGAGAGAGAATGTGTAAAGAACTGATAAAGAAATACAGGGAGACTCTAGATCTATTTCAAGCTATTTAGCTCTAATCAGCTAGCGATCCCCTTCTAGGATTCAAACAAGGACTGCTTGCCTTGTTAGATAGTGTTTTACTCTCTAAACTACTATACATAGATAGATAGGTAGATAGGTAGATGGAGGGAGGGAGGGAGGGAGACACAGAGAGAAACACACACAGAGAGAGACAGAGGGACAGAGAGACAGAGACAGGGGGAATAGGACATAATTTTAAATAAATAAATAGGGTTTTAATTCTTTTCCTGGCATGTCAAAATCCAGATGTCTTCATACTGTTGCTTTTTAGATCATGAATGTGGACATTATTCTTTCAGACTCATACTTTCATTTATCAGCCAATAGTCTTTGGATGCCCTCTGTTGGTAGAAACTATCATGCATCAGGAAACAGAGGTAAACAGGTTTACAAGAATAAGATACCTTCTCTTTCTGATATTGTAATCTTCAATATTATTTTATTTATAACTCACGTGTCAGTTTTGTCCTGTACAAATAAGAAGAGAATTAAGCACATCCAAATAAGTAAACCATGTTATTTTAAAAATTAAACTTCATTCTAGTCTTAAATTTTTACAGTCAGATCTTAAATTAATTCCTCCTTCTAAAGATGATGTTTTACTTCGTTAATTTCTACATTGCAAAATACAGAAATATGAAAAAAAATTCAATAATCAATAATCTATACCGAATATGATTTTAAAGAAGGATGGCTATTGGAATAATATCTATACATTTTTCTACCTTCTTTGCTAAACAAAAATATATTAGTTGGAAAAGTTCTCAGATATATTTGGGACAGAATACATGAGTTGGATGTAGACATAATCATATCTATGGTACATCTAACTAATAAACTTTTAATTAGCTAAGCTTATGTAACTATTCAATATATGGCTCTACAGCAAGGACTCAAACCTGATATCCTTCCATAATCTGATAAAGGATTGTCATTGATTTGACAGAGATAGTATTTCCCTTGGACCAGGGGTCCCCAAACTTTTTACACAGGGGGCCAGTTCACTGTCCCTCGGACTGGTGGAGGGCCGGACTATAAAAAAAACCATGAACAAATCCCTATGCACACTGCACATACCTTGTTTTAAAGTAAAAAACAAAATGGGAACATACTATTTAGAGGGGGGAGAAGATCTCAAATTCATATATGTTTATGTTTTGTTTTTAATTTTCTTTTGTTAACATTTGATTGGCTATACAAGGTTTTCTTGGCTTATGAAAAATGTATAAAGAAAGAAGGAAGCACTTTGGCATAATGGTTAATAAGTTAGAAATATAATTGGTGTTGCACTTTTTGAAGGAACATTAAGGAGGGAATTTAATTAAAAGAAAATGAATGTAACTGGATGGCAAAATTAGAAAAAAAACCCTTTTGCAACTTTTTTGAGGATTGATATTAGTTACTAACAAAATACCGCATTTTATTCATAGAAAATTAGATGGTACACTGTGTTGTTTGAATGTATGTTGAGCGAAAAATTTAAAAAAATTACCCCCCCCAAAAAAACAGTCCTTCCTTCCTCTGTCCCTCCATTCATTTCATTCTTCCTTCCTTCCTTCCTTCCTTCCTTCTTTGTTCCCTCCATTTTTCCTTCCTTCTTTCCTTCCTTCCCTCCTTCATTCCTCTCCACTTCTCCCTCCCTCTCTTTCCCTTTTCTTTCTTTCTCTCTCTATTTTTCCTGTGCTCTTGTCACTCACTGTCGGGCCGGATAAATGGCCTCAGTGGGCCGCATGTGGTCCGCGGGCCGTAGTTTGGGGACCACTGCCTTGGACTATACTTATTTCTCTTAGCTCATTGTTCCTTTTGATTAAATGCACGACTTCCTTCTTCCCTGAGCCAAATTAATGCAAAATTAGGGAAATCATATTTTTTTCTGATTTTTAATTTTCATTTTCTGTTGTTTTCAAAAGCTGAAGCTATATATATATTACAAGCAGAGACTATTTTACCAAACTTTCAAAATTTCTTTGTTGTTTCTCTCATTATTTATAAATCCGTTCTTTCAACTTTTATAACATCTTCTGAATTATAGTTAGTAAAGGTCAGTTCTGAATAAAAGAGTAAATGTCAAACACAGGGAAATCAGGAGATTCAGGCAGCTCAAATGAGTGTAAATATTTATTGTCAGCTCTCCAAGAATCTGACCACTAATGGTCAAGGGAAATAAGTGAAAGATAAGATAGGCATTCAAGGTTGGTTGGACTTAGATATCTTGCAGACCATGGGTGAATTCCTATCGGTGTGGTCTGGTGTGCTGCTCCAGTAGTGACCCACTGATTGCACAATTTTGGCACGATGGCTCCAGTGAAGTCTTTTCCAGTCCATATACACTGCCACTGTCCTTGTACACACGTGGAAACAAAGTGACAGTAGGAAATATGTAGCAAGCATGCACACATGCACTCCATCACAATACGAAGGTAAGAAAGTAAGAGGAACCCGCCCTTGTTGCAGACCCATAGGGATCAGCCTGGTCACCTCCTACAATAAGTCCCTATTTCCCATTTAGCTACCCACCCTCCAACTCCCGTGTCAATGCATGTAGTAAGCATGAAGTCCCATGTGTTAAATGAATCACCTATAATTATTTTTGCATTAAATGATCTGAAGGAAGGAAGGAGGAGGGAGGGATGGAGGGATGGAGGGAGAGGAAGAAAGGAGGGAGGAAGAGAAGGAAGGAAGGAGGGAGGAACAGAGGGGAACGGAGGGGGGGAGAGGAAGTAGGGAAGGAAGGAAGGAAGGGAGGAAGGGAGGAAGGGAGGAGGGACGAAGGGGAAGGGAGGAAGGGAGGGACAGAGGGAGAGGAAGGAAGGAAGGAAGAACAGAGGGGAAGGGAGGAAGGGAGGGACAGAGGGAGAGGAAGGGAGGAAGGGAGGAAGGGAGGAAGGAAGGAAGGAAGTCAATGTAGCATCATGGAATTGTTTTTCCTCCCTCTTTTGTTTATGAGTTGAGAACCATGAAAGTTCTCTTCTTTTCAAGAGACTATCCACATGGGCATCAGTTCCTAGTTTTCAGCAAATAAAAGAATAATAATTGCATTTCTCTAAATCTTCCCATGACCTTCACTTTTGAAAACCATTAAAAATTAAATTTTGTTTTTCTTCCTAAAACCTAAATAATAATAGCTTTTACAAAAAGTGCTGGTCAAGAGAGTTCTTCAGTAGAAATTATTTAAATTAGGAGCTAGGAGGGACAGGATTTCAACTTAATGGCATTTTGGTGTAGGTTGATGGTTAAATAAATAAGATTTGAAAGAGTGAAAAAATGCATTTAATTCTACATAAAGTCAAATATGAACTTAAATACTATGATGTCTCTAAGACTGAAACCTTTCTTTTCATCTCTCTTCCCTCAAAAGAGATCAGAAATGAAGGTCATATGTATTGCTTAGATATTGCTAAGCTGCTTACAGAAAACAGATCTAAGATGAACTGTAGTTGTTTCTAAAGCCAATAGCTCTTTCAAGACTGTGATTTACTACTCGGGTTGCCCAATTTAATATGGAGATATAAAATGTCCATCTATACATGTAATCATTGTTTTACCTGGGTTCGTCTCAATATAAACAAGTCTAATACTTCTCATTTTAATTATGTAACAGGGTTAGGTCATGCCTGCAGTCCCTAGATCCTATAAATTAATTTTATAATTGTTGGTTGTGTTTTTATTCAATTCAGCCACTCAAAGTCATATATATGAGATCGGGGCCTATATAATTTGTAAAATAAATATATCTGTCTATAGAAATCTGCTCTTACTTATATTGATTTGATTTGTTAATCTGGAATGTACATTATACCACTGTTGAAAAGAAAAAACAATCTGATTCAACAATGGGAAAACTACATCAAGAAAAAGCACAAGGGATATGAATTGGCAAAGGCTAATATGCTTCACACGGAGGCTGAAGACAGAATAAAGCACGGGGTCATTGCCCTCACCTTGATTCTTTGAAGAACTTCATTCATTGATTTGAGACCTTGTCTTGGAAGCATGCATCAGAATTGTGTGAGTGGGAGGAAGTGAGGGATACACGAATAATGCTACTGGTTTTCTCAAGGGGGCATAAATTGCTTAATTAATTATCAGGGTTTTTTGGTAGGCATAGCCCAGATGTAATGTTAGCCAATCATTAAGAATGCTATCCATCACAGCTTTACCAAGGGCCAATCCATAAAAAGAAATCTTTCAATCAGTTAGCCAATGGTAAAAGTCTAAATTGAAGGTAGAAAGAGTCTGTTAGAGATAATTTATTTACTGATTTCTTTAGTCAAACACATTGAAAGGAAAGACCACTTCTTTTTTTACTCTCAATTCTTATTTTCTTTTCAGAATCCATGATAATTTCAGCTAATTTTCAGAATTCAATTGTTCAGAAATGAGAACTTTGCAAAAGCTAACATTAAATTGCATTTAGTTATTTGTTTTGCGCCATAGTGCATGTTATCTTGCCTCAGGAGCTGTATGAATTTAAAAAAACCTATAATATATTCACACAAGTATATAACTTGCCAAATATGCTAACTGTGAAATCCTATATTCATGCACATGTGACTAAGCCCATTTTATCTCAAAGGAACTCACTTATGAGTAAAGATGTATTACTGCATTGTTGGAAAAGTTACAGTTCAAATGTTCAAAGTGACTACTCTGAAAGGCAAATTTAGATTTTTGAGAGAAAATACCATAGTGTTGAAGGATAGGTGTCAGGCCTGGAAGCCAACTTCCAGTAGGGTTCTAAAATAAAACTTCCAATTTTTTTCCTTCAAATTTAGACAAGGATAATATATATTCCGCCTAAACTCATACAATATGTTTGGCAGCATTGCAAAATTTATTTAGAGGATAATATATATATTTTCTCTCTCTCTGTCTCTCTCTCTCTCTGTCTCTCTGTCTCTGTCTCTGTCTGTCTCTCTCTCTCTCTCTCTGTGTGCATATCTCTCTGTGTGTATATACTTTATTTATTTATTTATTTATTTATTTATTTATTTATTTATTTATTTATTTATTTATTTATTTATTTATTTATTTATTTATTTATTTATTTATTTATTTATTTATTTATTTATTTATTTATTTATTTATTTATTTATTTATTTATTTATTTATTTATTTATTTATTTATTTATTTATTTATTTATTTATTTATTTATTTATTGGATTTGTATGCCGCCCCTCTCCGTAGACTCGGGATAAAGCACGGTATATATACAGTATACAGTATATGTATCTGTGTGTCTGTATGAATGTATACACACACACACACAAGTTGAAGAATGGGTTTTAAATACAACATTCATTATTTTTCAGAAATGCACCTCTCAGAAATGAAAAAAGAGGTTGCATCTCCAAATTTCTTTCTTTTATATGAATAGTGGCCCAGGAATTAAAAGTGTGATGCCAATAAAGGAGAATATTTGTAGCTCAGGGTTGAAATGAGGGGTCCTTTGGATTCTCTGAGCAAGCTAGAGAGCAGCAAGGACCCCTAAAAGTGTGGTGGGTTTTTTCATATTTTTATAATAAGATATAATTATTTTGAACTGAAGGGCAATATCCTAATTAAAAATTATCCTCGAAGCACTGTAATACCTTTCTTTGCACAATGTATTTTAGCGAATACATGCCATGCTGTACAGGGTTATTCTGGGTGAAGATTGGCAAATGAATTAAATAATGAGCATTGTAAGCTTTTATTGTAAGAAGGTGCATGTAGCAAATCATACTGTAAATGTCAGAAATTGGAGACAGTCAGCATTCCCCAGCAAATGCAGTCAATTCAACCTCCAGGAATTGTCAACATTCACCCAGTAATTGTTTTTCCAGCAAATGCTGACAGTGCCAATAATCTCATGTTTTTGATGTTTGCTGTTAATATAGTGCTTGACACCTAATTATTTTGTATGACATGTTGCATTTCTATACCACCTAAGAGCAAAAGATCTTTGACCTTTACACAAGTAAAGGTAAGCAATGTACAGCACTCAAATATAACACCACCATGTAAACTCTAAAAAGAATAAGTATAGAATAAATCAAATACAGTCCAAAGTCAAAAATAATATGTGTGTGGCTTTGTTGCAATTTGCAGATTTAAAAAAAGGAAACATGTTAATTCTTCCGTGGTTTTTGAGCCTATAGTTTGGAAAGATGCAGCAGACGCATTATTCAAATATCTTTTATAATATGAACTGTCAACTGATTGCCATCAAAGGAAAACAGATTAACTGTATACTTTGTTTCTTGGGTTTATCTATTAACTCAAGTTATACAGAATAATTGCAACAACCTGTTTTGAAGCTCACAATTACAGCTAGTTATTTTGCCTCCAACACCCTCCATATGGTTCTTATCTGGCAAATGCTATAGGATGTTTGCGGAGAGAGCAATATGTGATTTTTAAAGAAGAGCACAGAAGAATACAATGCATATACAGTATCACGAATATTCAGCCATAAATATTGTGCAAACAGTACACAATTAAGAACTTTCATGATAGGGCATAAATGTGGAGATCAAAATTGGGGAAAGGAATGCCCTCCAGGTAAGTTGTACTACAACATGTATCAACTTCAATGATGACCTTATATCTGTCAATAGTTTATCTGGTTTCTTTGCAAGATGTCCTAGAACAGTGATGGTGAACCTATGGCATGGATGGCACAGATGGAACATAGAACCATATCTGCTGGCACGTGATCCTTTGCCCTAGCTTAGTTCCAACATGAATGTGTGTGCTGGCCAGCTGATTTTTCGCTTGCACAGAGGCTCTGGGAAGGCGTTTTTGGCTTCCAGGGAGCCTCTGGGGGGATGTGGGATGGGATTAACAAAATGGCCATAGAAAGAAGGGGCTTACCACCATTCTTAATAAAGCTTTCAGAAGAATCTGAATTATCCACATAATATTCATGGCTTTAATAAAGATCTTACCTCATTATTGATTCTGGATCCCCTCCCTCTGATATCAATATGGCTGTATAGTTGAAAACCATACTGTGTGTCTATGTGTAGTTTAGATAGGTGATCTTTAATATGTTAAGCAAAATCAGTGAGATTTAGACCTGCAGATTAGATTGGAAAGTTGAAAGAAAGAAGGTATCCAATAAAGTAACAACTAGCACTTAAAATAGAGTATGTATTGTTGCCAAGACACTTGAACATGTAATCATTAGGACTTGAGCCAAAGGGATATTTTATTATTATTATTATTATTATTATTATTATTATTATTATTATTATTATTATTATCATTCATTCATTCATTCATTCATTCATTTATTAGATTTGTATGGCGCCCCTCTCCATAGACTCGGGGCAGCTGTTTTACTGTTTACTATTTACTGTTCATGGATTGTATATATACATGTTTTAGAAAGATTGTGGGGAGCATAATTCTGTAAATATTAAATTTTTTACAGTAGATATCAGTAGTAGTATTGTTTTTTTTAATTTTGTTGAACATATTTTCTACTATATTTTCCCCAAAATAAGACACTATCTTATATTTTTTAAAACCCAAAAGAAGTGCTTGGCCTTATTTTCAGGGAGGTCTTATTATTTTGGGGTGTCTGGAGCAAGACAGCGCTCCTCTTGCCATCTTACCTGATTTCCAGCTCTGCCTCTCTAATCTTAACCAGAGAAATTGTATTTTTGGGGAAGATCTTATTTTCAAGGGATGTATTATTTTTGGGAAAACATGGAACTTCATGTTAGATATGACTGAAGAACTTCAAATAATCCTTGAGTGATTTTAAAACTCTATGTTATGAGTTTATCTTCATAAATCAAAATTTTATTCATGATCCAAGACCAAAAGCCTCCTTTATAAAACTTCTGCAACTTACTTTCAAACGGTGGCAATAACATTGTAGACACATTGCATGCTTTTTTCTCCATTCTTGAACCCTTAACAAGAGAAGACAAAGGAAATCAACCACAATATGTGGTGTTATCAAGATAATTTCTTCATCTTCTGATAACTCTGGTGGATTCCTTTTTCTTAGTCATCAACAGAATAGAAGTATGTGAATACTTGAAGTATGTGAATGCCTCTACTGACAATCAAAAATAAATTGATTTGGTTTGAGTCACAGTGCTTGAAGAGGAGATTGCCTGGGAAACAGATGTGCTAGAAGGAAGTGCATGTTACTCTTTGAGGATGGAACAAGACTAGTTACAATGGTTGGAAAAATTGATCATAATTCAAAGGCCAGCAGAGGGCATACTGCTATAAAGATCCAGTCATCACCACCCAAGCCTAAACTTGAGGAAATCTCCTAAAACCTTGTACTGTATATCTCATTTCCCATTGGTTTCTAAACTAATATAAGCAACACACCTTAACTGGAATTAATACTGGCTTTAGAGTAGTTAAAGCTTGCTATATGATTTGCACTTACTTATAATCAATATTTTCTTTCTCTCCTGATATTAACTTTGAAGAAATACTGTAGTATTATTTTTCCCAAACATTTGCTGGCAATGACAGTCCAGTAAATGCTTCAGTATTGCAGGTTGCCCATTTGACCTACGGATAGTTTGACATAGTGTATATTTAAGTCTTACAGATGAAAATGAGAGATTTGATGAAAATTATGTCAAGCTTTCTCATAAATGGCTATGAGATTTAGTCTAGAGCAGCAGCACAATCGAAAGACTGAATTGTAGCTTTTATTTTTTAGTAGCACATACTTCTGTTTCAAATAATGAGACTTCTATCATGATTAGACTATCCTCATTGCTTTCCATGGAACGGAACTGCGAATAATTTAGTTCCCATCATTCATTATGGGCAGATATTAAAACAGACCATTCATGCTTCATTTCCAATCAGGTTTCTGAAAAGAACAGCCCTATGTGTGAACAGGGGTGGGTTCTAACTTACCTTGCCTCCAGTTCACTTCATTCTGGGTCACATGGCTGCATGCAGATTGTATGCTGCATGACCACACCATGTGTGCATGTATGCGCAATGCCGAAAATTTGCATTTTGTAAAAAAAGTCAAAAACAAGATGGCGGCATATGCACAGTGCTGGAAACTCAGCTTCTGCACATGCGCAGAATAAAAAAAATCAGCAAACATAGAAACATAGAAGACTGACAGCAGAAAAAGACCTCATGGTCCATCTAGTCTGCCCTTATACTATTTTCTGTATTTTATCTTACAATGGATATATGTTTATCCCAGGCATGTTTAAATTCAGTTACTGTGGATTTACCAACCACATCTGCTGGAAATTTGTTCCAAGGATCTACTACTCTTTCAGTAAAATAATATTTTGTCACGTTGCTTTTGATCTTTCCCCCAACTAACTTCAGATTGTGTCCCCTTGTTCTTGTGTTCACTTTCCTATTAAAAACACTTCCCTCCTGAATCTTATTTAACCCTTTAACATATTTAAATGTTTCGATCATGTCCCCCCCTTTTCCTTCTGTCCTCCAGACTATACAGATTGAGTTCATTAAGTCTTTCCTGATACATTTTATGCTTAAGACCTTCTGCCATTCTTTGAGCCCGTCTTTGGACCCGTTCAATTTTGTCAATATCTTTTTGTAGGTTTTTTAAAAAGTTAACCCCCCCCCCAAAAAAAGATGGCAGCATCTATGAACTGGACCAACAGATCCGGCCCCATGAAATCACCCGCAGTTTCTATAGAACTAGTGGGAACTGGGATGAACCCACCTCAGTGAGTGTGAGAGAGATTTTAAAGCACGGAATGCAGTACGGATAGAGATATGACACAAGTGAAAATTAGTTTCTTGCTATCTGCTGCCTGCTGAGGATTTGCTTTTGCTTGCCACTTTGCAAGCAAAAGTGTTTGTATATTTATAAATGAATCAAATATTGCAATGTTCACAAAGCATTCTAAAATTTTCTGGTACCAAATAGTTCTGTTCTTGGTGGAAAGCATATAAAAGCACATACTAAAAATGGTTTACCTACAGAGGAAGAGAGAACTGAGGGGAGGGGGAGATAAAACATTTGGAAGTAGAGTATGACCTGTATGATAGAAGGATATTTGCAAATGCATTTAGTAATCCAAATTTGCAGAAATATATCAGATTTTCACAACTTTGTGTCCCTTGCAGTGGTGAGTAAGAGCCCACCAATTGCATAATCGTGTGTGCAACAGCTTTGCTGGGCTATGGGCACCATTAAAAAACCCCATGGTTTCGGCTTTCTGCACATGCACAGAAGTAAAATTGTCCCTCTGCGCATGCGCAGAGAACTGAAATCACACAAGGGGATGCACGTTAGCAAGCAAGCACACACGGTTGCAATGTGCACACATAGCAAAAGATAAGTGAAACCCGCCCCTGGTCCTTGGGATATATTGGATGTAATCCCCATATATTTCAACTACTAGACCAGTGATGGCGAACCTGTGGGATGGGTGCTACAGGTGGCACATGGAGTCATATCTAATGGCAGGCAGGCTGTTGCCCTAGCTCAGCTCCAATGTGCCTGTGTGGGCCGGCCAGCTGATTTTTGACTCACACAGAGGTTCTTGCATCCAGAGAGCCTCCATGGGGATGGGGGAGGGTGTTTTTACCTTCCTCTGGCTCCAGTGAAACCTTTAGAGGCTGGGGAGGGTGAAACGCGTCATTTCCGGTCTCCAGTGGGCCTCCGGGGAGTAGGGGAAGCTGTTTTTGCCCCCCCAGGCATTGAATTATGGGTGTGGGCACTCATGCATGTGTGATAGTGCATGCACTCACTCTTTCGGCACCCAAGGGGGAAAAAAGGTTCACCCTCACTGTACTAGACCAAAACTAATTCAAACAAAAAAGAGAGGGGATTGCAGAGCTGCTGAGCAATTCTACAGGAAAGCCTTATTTTCCTGAACAAAAGGAGCTTGGAACACATTCCTCAAAAGTATGCTTTGGTTTAAAATATTGTAGCTGCTCTTGCCTAGGTCTGATTGCTCAGTTGTCTCTTAAAAATAGCAATACAGAAGCTATACAGTATATGGTTACTCATAAGCGAAAAGAAAATATTGTTTGTGTATTCAGAACCATTGGTTTTTCAATGTTCCAGGGGATAATGCTTAGCCATGCGACTCCTTTGGTTCTAACTCAGAAGGAATTCCCGTAACTTTGATATTTAACATACAGAATGCCACGGACTCTTGATCTTAGATGAGGTTTTAAAAATTTCCGAAACTCAGATTTTTTTTCTGATTTTCAGCAACGATTCTGGTGATCACTGCTGAAAAGTTTTAAGCAATTTCAAGAAAACATTATCAGCTTTTGCCAGTAGGTGGAGATGCAAGATCACAAATTACAGTATTCTCAATGCCTCCCAAACTAAGGACAATTTAGAATGAGTAATTTTAACGAAAAAGAAGCTCTGGGAGGAAGGAAGAGGAAAAAAGGTGAGCAACACTAATCAATAAAGATAATAAAAGTGCTTCTTATGATTAATATTTTTTTTACATTGAGAGGAAATGTGATATACAGTAATAAATTCCTCTGTACGAAAAGGGCAATTGAGAAAATAGTATGAAATTATGACACTTAAATAAATGTAAGGTGCTTCCACTTTGTTGCACTTCAGCTTTATCATTCACAGTGATGATATTTCTTCAACAACAAATCTTTAGACCAGCATAAAATGCAAACAAGGAAAAGTGAATCAATTTTAATAATATCACCTGAAACTTAAAAACAATAAAAGAGAATTAAAGGTAGACTTATTGTACTGTACGATTTTAAAAAACCAAAATACCTCTATAAAATGCTTAATAATAACTATAAGGCTAGAGATTAAAGGTATTAAAACACAAAGATTAGTGAAAAATCAATACATTAAAATATAAGTAGTGAGGTGACCCAGGCCCAGTATGCTTAATTATTTTTTTGTTAATGTCAATTGCTGCCAGGCAAAATGTAGCAATTTTGTAAGTAATATTGTTCATTATCACAGAGGAGAAATGAGACTCATTATGATCTATAATCATGATGGCAAACCTATGGCACGCTTGCCACAAGTGGCACACGGAGCCCTCTCTGCAGGCATGTGAGCCGTTGACCAGCTCAGCTCCACTGTGCATGTGTGATGGCCTTCCACTGGCCAACTGATTTTCAGGTCAGACAAGTTCATGCTTTATCCTCACTTTCTGCAGCCTTTGCCTTCCCAGATCTCTGCAGATTTCACCATAGTGCTGCTTGGACATGCAAGGCTTTTCCCACTTCCCAGCCTCGTTTGCGGTTGGGATGCTTTTCCCCACTCCCAGGTCCATTTGGGGAAAGAGGCTTTTCCCTTCTCCCACTGCTGTCTTGGGATGTGGGGACAAAACAGGGGGGTCACGCTTGCACGTGTGGTTCGAGTGCCTGTGCAGGGGGCGGGATGTACAGAAAAGGCATTGCATTATGGGTGTGGGTAGTCGCACATGTGCAACAGTGCACACACCCACACTTTTGGCACCCGAGAGAAAAAATGTTCACCATTACTGATCTATAACATGTGTCAATAAGGGAAGAAAGTTTTTTCACCACAGTGATAATAGCGGCAATACCAAAACATATAGGTGAGGGTGTAAATAGTATTTGTGTTGGTAAAATAAGGAACCAAGTTGTTGGAGGCAATATGCATATATTGTAATGCTTACCTTGTAAACTGCCCAGAGAATATTGTAAAACACTATGGAGTGATATATAAATCTAAGTGCTATTGGTATATGGTAGGTTGTCGCGGTGGTAAAATCCAATTTTTTTTTTTACTACCGGCTTGGTGGGCATGGTGTGACTTGGTGGACGTGGCAGAGGAAGGATATTGTAAAATCTCTATTCTCACCCCACAGCCAGAGGTGGTATTTGCCAGTTCTCCAAACTACTCAAAATTTCCATTACTGGTTCTCCAGAACCTGTCAGATTTGTCAGAACCTGGATTTCACTCCTAGGTTGTCATATTCTTGAGAACTTTGATAAATCTTCCATTAAAAACTAAAGATGGAAAAATGCCCCCAAAAAGGGCATTTTGCTGTTCAGGGAAGTTAAAAAGATTCCTGGTCCCCATCTTATAAAAGCTGTTATGCAGGCTGGAATATACCTGATTTTGTTCTGGAATTCCATATCTCAGGCCTTTTGTCAAATGCTTGCTTTAACTTGAGTACATTCCCAAAAAGGCAGATGCTCAAATGGCGGGCCATAATGGGTACATTTCCCATTGGGGCACTGATGGTTGAAATTACTGTGTTGGGACTAATGGAGTCAGTCTTGATGGGGAAATGTGGCATTTGAGCCAATATGTGAATATTAGCAGCCATACTCCAATCTCTTCTTTTTGTGGTCCTGATTCCTTTCAATAGGTGTTCCAGCCCAATTATCTCCTTCCTGGTATTTCCCAGAGATTTAAAAAATAAAAAATGAAATTAAAAAAAATCCTCCCATATTCAATGCCTGGAATGCACTGCCTGACTCTGTTGTTACATCCTCAAACCCCCCATTGCTTTAACCTTAAACAATCTACCGTGAACCTCACCCCATTCCTAAGAGGTCTATAAAGGGGCGTGCCTAAATGTGCCAATGTGCCTACCGTCTCTGTCCTACCGTCCCCCTTTATCCATACTAATTTCCTGTGTTCATGTCCATGTTTATACTTACACCTGTTATCTAGTATATGTTGGACAAACTAAATACAAGAATAAATGAATATTTTAATATGCTGATTTAATGAAGTAGCAAGTGAATTGATGCTGATAGTCATTTATTTTTAAAAGCAAGCTCCAAATGAATAAAGGGCTACTGGACATCTCAGCAGCTGAAGACTCTGATATCTGCTGCAGATGTCCCCTTGGGCTGTGGCAGAAAATATTGCCAGTATTTTCCTGCATTAAGAAGTTAAAAAATGGTACATTGGGTTTTGTTTAAGATGGTTAATCCCCTACGATTTACTCACAAAGACTGAAAAAATACACCTAAAAGAATAAAGGGAGGAGGAATTGTTTTTTGGAATAAAATCATCTGCTTTTTTGGGTGGGCAGAATAAATCTGCTTATACAGTGGTGCTTCTACTTATGAACTTAATTTGTTCCATGACCAGGTTCTTAAGTAGAAAAGTTTGTAAGAAGAAGCAATTTTCCCCATAGGAATCAATGTAAAAGCAAATGATGCGTGCGATTGGGGAAATCACAGGGAGGGTGAAGGCCCTGTTTCCTCCCAGGAGATTCCTAGCGAGGCCCCACGGAGGTTTCTCCCTGCCTTTTCCTGCCCTGTTTCCTCCCAGGAGATTCCTACAGAGGCCCCATGGAGATTTCTCCCTGCCTTTTCTGATTACAGTTTCAGAGGCTCAGGTTTGTAAGAGGAAAATGGTTCTTGAGAAGAAGCAAAAAAATCTTGAACACCCAGTTCTTATCTAGAAAAGTTCTTAAGTAGAGGCGTTCTTAGGTAGAGGTACCACTGTATTTGTTTTAATAACCCAGTGATTTTTGAAAGAGGAAAATATTTTCTTGTCTGTTTCTCATACCTTATCTTGCCATAAACAAACTCTAATGTTTCCCACCACCACCTCCTCATTGCTTTGTCTTCACCTCAAGCCCAGCCCACAAGTAAGAAGTTATCCTTGGCTGGGCTAATGTTAAAGTAGTATTTTTCCCCTTATTCAACTACTACCCAAGGAAATTGTCAAGATTTGTCTTTGTCACCCATTATCTTAGAGGGAAGTTTGGTGATTCAGTGACTTCAAACAGAGGCACTACCGAGGATAGAGTTCTGATAGCAAATTTCATGCCAGTATAATTGTCTGCCAATTCAAGGATGGCTGGGTAGCAGTTTCATTCGGCAATGGAGAAAGGCCCTTTGTGTGCTTCCAGATGGATAGCTCTTCATGCTGCTAATCAAAATATATTGTGCAGCTAGTCTGTCTTTTTCTACTTAATCAATTTTTCCAGAGCAAGATGTGCTTGGCTCTAGCAAGCATGTATCTTTGGAGAGCGCCATTTACATCCCACATGTCATCAAAATTAAATTCCAGTGCGCTTTACAGCAGGCACAGAAGAAATATTCCATCCTGGGTAGAGAAGAAACTAATCTGCATTTTGAAAAATAATATTAAAAAAAAATGATCGGATCAACAGGTGGGTCAATCATACTTTCTACGACAGAGCATCCAAACATATAAGAAATAAAAATGTTTCCTCAGAGCATCCTCCTCCAACTTAAAAGACCTTCAGATGTGTATATTAACTTTCAGAAATTTCCAGCTACCATGGTCACTGTTAAAATATATTGAATTTGAAGTCCACACATCTGGGAGATGCCCAAAAAAAGAAAGGCTGCCATTGAGGCTGGGAAGAGGGGATCTGAGATTGCCCTTTCTTACTGAATGATGAATTTTTCCTATAATTGGTGGGCAAAATGTGAAGGATCTATTCTGAGGTTCCTAAGATATTCTCACGAGGACCATAAGATTGTGGTAAAAATAATATACAGTGGTACCTCTACTTATGAACTTAATTCATTCCGTGACCAGGTTCTTAAGTAGAAAAGTTTGTAAGAACCAATTTTTCCCATAGGAATCAATGTAAAAGCAAATAATGTGTGCGATTGGGGAAACCACAGGGAGGGTGAAGGCCCTGTTCCCTCCCAGGAGATTCCTAGAGAGGCCCCACGGAGGCTTCTCCTTGCCTTTTTCAGCCGTTTCCTCCCAGGAGATTCCTAGACAGGCCCCATGCCTTTTCCGGTTACAGTTTCGGAGGCTCAGGTTTGTAAGTGGAAAATGATTCTTGAGAAGAGGCAAAAAAATCTTGAACACCAGGTTATTATCTAGAAAAGTTCATAAGTAGAGGCATTCGTAGGTAGAGGTACCACTGTAGTTTTAAATATGAAAATACTCCTTGAATGGGTAGATAAATCAATGTTTCCAAATCTAAAAGTTTTCAAATATATATTAATCCCATAGATCCCAGCTAGCATAATCAGTGGGAATTCTATAAAACTTTTCCAGTGCATGTGCAGGAGGCCAGGTTAGTAAAATTTGACATTTAACATATAGTATTTTTAGTATTGGTCACTTCCCTTGGCCTCACCAAAGGTAAATCTACCCAGTATAACCATTACAGGCTAGGTTTAAATAGTTTCCCTCTTCAGGATTGGATTAAATGGTTATTGTGATCCTTTTCAATTTTACAATCCTAGGATGTAAAGATCTGAAATCAATCTAGAAACTGATGGATAGGGCAAATCTGGCATTCATTAACCTATGAAGGCATGTATCCTTTATGAAAGCAAAATCTCACTGCTACATAAACAAATCGGAAATAATGAGAAATACATGTTATGGAACTTTAGTGTAATTTCATCCCAGAAGAAGTCAGGCTAAGAAAATAGAGCTGACAATTTATAGCAGTTTTAAAGGTGGCAGTGCAAAAATATTTTTTTAAAAAACAGTAAAATGCAGAGGGATTTTCCAGAATGTGCTTAGCAACATGAAATTGAACTAAGTCCCATGCTGATCGCTTGATGCCATCACTGCATGTTCCCCGTCATGCTCTATTCAATTCTCTTTCTGTTGTAATTGTAAAGTTTTGGTAAAGTCCTATTTTGAATCCACAAGTCTCTGGGCAGAGGAACAATTTGAAATGCCTTGTGCAGGATATTCTGCAGAGCTATTACAGGATATAATTGGCTCACCTCACTGACCAGCCTCTCATACCTGCCCAGTCTAAATACTGATGGGTCATAACAGGGGGTATGTTGTCCTGGTGAATCAACAAGAGGTTTACAATAGAAGGGAATGGACTGTTTGGTTTTATTTTTTGTATTCAGAAGACCTGGGCGATGGAAAGAAAAGATGAGTTGTCTGAAAGTGCCTTTAAATTAGCATACCTGTTTTTATGTTTCACATTTAACCTACTGCTACATTTAGTTTAAACATCACTTCTGTCGGTCATGAAGAAATGTAGAATCATGCAAATAACTTCAAACATCATTTTAAAATTGGCGATTGAGCCTCATGCATTTGGAATACTATTCCAGCAATTCTAGTACTTCTAGAATTTTTCCAATGCATTTTTTCTTTGCCCTCACAAAATCTTAAAACAGATTTCCAGTTTGTTTGTTGTCACTCTGGTTCATGTATAACCTCCATCTACGGCCACATTTATTTATTTTTATTTAGTTAATTAGATTTGTATGCCGCCCACTTCTGAAGGACTCAGGGTGGCTTTATTTCTGATAAATATCATAATACAGTGGTTCTCAATCCTTCTAGTGGTGCAACCCCTTAATAAAGTTCCTCACGTTGTGGTGACTCCCAACCATAAGTCTAGCACCAATTCTCCCAACAGAGCTTTAAGCTGATTGGCAGGAAAGTCAGAGGGACACCCCCACTGTAAACGCCTGATTGGTTGGATTGTAAAAATATGTGCCAAATTGCCAGAATAGAAGCTTTAGTTCCTAACACCATGGGAAAATTGTCTTTTCCCATCGTCTTAGGCGACCCCTGTGAAACTGTCATTTGACCCCCAAAGGGTCCTGACCTCCAGGTTGAGAACCACTGTCATAATATGATGGTGCTCAACTTTGAAAAAATTGAAGAGGTGACCTATAACAATCTTGGCTTCTCCCCAACTGATCTGAATAGAAATTATATAGCATTGCAAGGTTTTCATTCTTTGGGGAAACAAAGAAATGTGAGAAACTGAAAATGTTCCCAGACAATATTTGGGATATTTTATTTTAGTAAGGACCACTTAATTTGTTCTTTGGCAGATTGCAGCACCTACAAAGAAGCAAAAGGAGAAAGATATGAGAAACATTCCTCTTATCTGACATTCTGCCACAAAAACAGGCATAACTCTTCTACTTCTTTTGCAAAAAATCTCCTGCCAATTTTGTTGTCTCATCTCTTACTTGCAAGAGTGTTCAACCATGCTAAAATTCATCTAGACCAGTGATGGTGAACCTTTTTTTTCTCCGGTTCTAAGAGCGTGGGTGAGCGCTATTACCCATAATTCAATGCCTGGGGAGGGTGAAAACAGTTTCCCCTGCCCCCCAGAGGTCCTCTGGAGGCTGAAACAATCCTGTTTCCCAACTTCTGGTGGGCCCAGTAGGCTCGTGTTTTGCCCTCCCTGGGCTCCAAAGGCTTTTCTGGAGCTGGAGGAGGATAAAATACCCTCTTCCATCCCCCTGGAGGCTCTTTGGAAGCCAAAAAACACCATCCCAGAGACTCTATGCAAGCCAAAAATCAGCTACCAGCACACACATGAATGTTGGAGCTGAATTATGGCAATGGCTCACATGTCAGCAGATATGGCTCCGCGTGCCACCTGTGACACCCGTGCCATAGGTTCACCATCACTGATCTAGAAGGTTCACCTGGGTGTTTCTTCATTTAACTGCATGAAGACATGTGTGCCACTATGAGAGATTAGGACTCCAGCTCTGCTCTCTTTAATGATGGGAGACTCTATTTCAATGACCTGAAGAGCATCAGGTTGGAAAAGTCCGATGTAAATCAATGTCATGGGATGTCACTTCATAGGATGGGTGATGCCCGTTATGCTTTGCTCAGCAGTTAGTTTGTTAATCAAAATGGGATTACTCATTTCAGCACTACATTATTTGCTGCCATTGCTTTGCCCTTAAAAAAAGGGAAAAAAAACTATTGATGAGGTTTGTTCTTAAATGTTTGGTTTTATACTGTCCTCAGGCTGTTATTTGAAAGGCATTATAAAAATTGTTCAATAAACCAGCCAGCCATTCAGCATGTTCACTTTTATGAACTCTGCAGACAACAGGATTAAATCGTTGACTAAGGTTGGCAAATTGCCAGCTAGACAACCAAGTTGCTAGCAAAAACATTCCTGCCCAGCACCTAATAATATTGTCCAGCAAGGTCTCCTCTGCTCCCAAAACCCAGCCTTCCTGAGTACATAAACTTAATCCTGGTGAACCTTGGTGCAAATTAAGTTTTTGAGGTTTTTTTTAAATCAAGCTACGCTTTTTTAAATCAAGCTACGGTTGACCTATCCAGATTCCTAAGAGGTCAGTAAGGGGCGAGTACAAGTGCACTAGAGTGCCTTCTGTCCCCTGTTCTATTGCTCTCCTATATCTCCTATACCTTTCTTCTATTCCTATATCTCTTCTATTCTTTCATTGATATGTTCTATTACTACCGTGTTTCCCCGAAAGTAAGACAGTGTCTTACTTTCTTTTTATCCCCCAAAAGCCCCACTATGTCTTACTTTCGGGGTATGTCTTATATTGGAAAAAAATTGAAAGGGTCGCGTTCCCGAAGGCAGCATCTCCCCAGAGTCCAGAAGGGCAGCCGCGGGACAGGAGCCTCGTGAGCCCTTTTCCAAGTTCAACCTCAGGGCTCCAGGGCAGCCTCCTCAAGGGCGACAGCCGCCCTCGTTCTCCTCCTCTTCCTCCTCCTCCATCACCGCCGCCACGCCGCGCTGCTCACCCAGAGCGAGGGGAGGAGGATCTGAAGAGAGCGCCAATGGAAAGGAAGCGCCCCGACCTCGTCTCGGGCGACAAGGGGTGGAAAGGTGGGGGTCCTTTCAAGGGCTCCGAGAGCCTGTCCCCTGTTATTTCCCTCAAAAGCCCCGTGGAAGCGAAGGCGACCAGCGGTTTCGAGGCTCCCTCACTTATCTCGCACCCCCCCAACACCATCACCACAGTCCCTTCTCTTCCCCTCTTCGAGACGCGGGCAAAGGATGGGTGGGGACTTTCCTACCTCTGGCCGGGCGGCTTCCCTTGCAGGGCCGTTTCTGAGGAGCCCACCGGGTTCATAACGGTGGCAACCCGCGGCCGCCAAGGCAGGGCCCTCGCCCACCTCGACTGCCGCGGAGAGGCTGCGCCGTGACCCCTCGACGCCGCCTCTTTCCTCCCTGCGGCTAACTCGGCTCTGCCGGCAAGTTTCACTGGCTCTTGAGGAGGCGAAAGCGAAGGCAGGAGCAGGTTGCTCGCTGCAGCAAGCCCCGCCGTCTCCGGCCGACAGCTCCCTCTAATGAGCTGAAGCTTAGCAGTCTGGCTTCGTCCCTCCGTCAGCCAAACTCCCTGGCGGGCTGGGCCTCAGCAGGCCGCCTCCCTCACAGCTCCCCTCCCCAGTCCCGGAAGAAGGCAGCGAAAGCGCGCCCTTCTTCCCGCTTAAAAAAGGAAGGCAGCTAGATGAGAGGGAGGCGGCAATACCCCCGTGTTTTCCCGAAAGTAAGACATATGTCTTACTTTCGGGGTACGGCTTATATTAGCCGACCCCCCTGAAACCCCTGATACGTCTTACAATCGGGGGTGTCTTACTATCGGGGAAACAGGGTATATCTTCTTTTCTATTCTTTCTTAGATATATTTTACTATGAGTATCTCCTCTATAACCTTCATCATGTATTTTACTATGTGCATATAGATATACTGTATACCCACTAAGCCCTCTTTGTGTATTGGACAAAATAAATAAATAAATAATAAATAAATAAAGGGGAAAACGTTTTAGAAAAAAAGAACTCCGTGGATTCTGTGATCCTAGCCTTCCTATTCTGAACACTAGATGGCAGACGTCTCTTTTAAATGAAGAAGCATCAGGGACCAGAAAGAAAATTCATTAAATAATAAAGTGGGAATTGAGGCAATTGCAGTATTTTGTGGATACATAAGATGTTTTGACACACTGCCTACACTTTTGATAGTCTTTTTACTTGTTCATTTATAGTCTATTAAATCTTAATGATAAAATTTAGTCTTGATCCAAAAGCTGACGATTTAAATGATTTATTTTATAGGATCCCGAGCAGCTCCAAGAAAAGGTTTTTAATACAAGTCTGCATCAGTGTTTTCTGGCCCAGAGGAAGGGAAAGAGCTCTGGAGCTTGCATTGAGCTTAAGAAACCAGGACACAATTAATTCAAATGCCCCATTGCAATGCTCGATTCATTTACTTTTTGATAATTTTATTGACGATTAGCCCAACTTTGTAGGAGATTAGATTAGATTTATTGGATTTATATGCCGCCCCTCTCCGTAGATTCGGGGCGGCTCACAACAATGGTAAAAAACAATACATAGTAACAAATCTAATATTTAGCAATCTAAATTGCAGTTTTAGGTTAAAAAATCCAAAAGAAACCCCAATATATAAAAAACAAGCACACAGTCGAATCATACACAGAAACTACATGGGCAAGGGGGAGATGTTTCAATTCCCCCATGCCTGATGGCAGAGGTGAGTTTTAAGGAGTTTCCGAAAGGCAAGGAGGGTGGGGGCAATCCTAATCGCTGGGGGGAACTGGTTCCAGAGAGTCGGAGCCACCACAGAGAAGGCTCTTCCCCTGGGTCCCGCCAGACGACATTGTTTAGTCGACGGGACCCAGAGAAAGCCCACTCTGTGGGACCTAACCGGTCGCTGGGATTCATGCGGCAGAAGGCTGTCCCGGAGATATTCTGGTCCGATGCCATGTAGGGCTTTATAGGTCATAACCAACACTTTGAATTGTGACCGGAAACTGATCGGCAACCAGTGCAGACTATGGAGTGTTGGTGTTACATGGGCATACCTAGGGAAGCCCATGATTGCTCTCACAGCTGCATTCTGCACGATCTGAAGTTTCCAAACATTCTTCAAAGGTAGCCCCATGTAGAGAGCATTACAGTAGTCAAGCCTCGAGGTGATGAGGGCATGAGTGACTGTGAGCAGTGAGTCCCGATCCAGATTATCTCAAGACAGGTAACAAATCTAGTCTGATACATATTAACAGGGTTGGGAGGGAGCTTGCAGGTCATCTAGCCCAACCTCCTGCCCAAGCAGCAGATCCTATGTCTCCTCTACCTATTAACAGAGTTTAACAGAGTTGGAAGGGACCTTTCAGGTCATCTAGTCCATCCCCCTGCCCAAAGCAGGAGACCCTACACCTGCCTCTACCTAGGATCGAACTCACAACCTCCTGATTGTGAGGCAAGAACTTCACCTCTAGGCCACAGATGTTCATCTGTTTGCATCAAATAGCTTTGAAGAAACCACTACTCATCCAAACATAATACTGGAGAAGTTCTTAAACAGGATGCAACAAAATTAGTGTTAAATAATTTTATAATCCCTTGATTTTTGCAAAACTGAACACACTGAGCATTTTTTCAAGGAAAGTAGACACTTTAAAACAACTTGTTTTTATTTATTTATTTATTTATTTATTGGATTTGTTTTGTTTGTTTGGGCTAATTGAGATTTTACTTGGTTCTACCTTCCTGATGAATTCTGGGAAATTATTTCTATGACAAAAACTCTTATTATTAAATAGAAAATTGTACTATGCTACCAAATTACAGTTTACAGGTGATGCCCAGGTTACGAATGTTCTCTTAGTGAACATTCAAAGTTATGCCCCAAGTGTTTACAAACAAGTCCTGAAATTACGTATGTTGCAGCACCACAGCAATAGTTCGCTCTTCAACCTTCACCCTGCCTATTCCCCACCCCGGCCGAGTCTTCGAAGGCACTTCACCCCTGGAGACTCTCTTACCTTGCAAAGATCTCCTCTCGTGGTTTCTTTATCTGCTTCATTGCTTCAGGCTTTCGGTGCATTTGCGAAGAACAGTGGTCTAACGTAATGTGAGGTCATGCAAGATCAGTAGCGTGGGTTATCGTGTTACTGGTCTCACGTGATCTCACACTTTAGGCCTCTATTCTCTGCAAACAGAGGCCTTGATGTTTGCAAACATAGACAAGGCTTCGGTACTTCAGGCCTTCCCTCCATTTGCTGTTTTCTTGCCAGGAGATTGAGTCCTTGTAAGCTTTGCCAGCCCTTTGCAAAAAGCACCAGTGGAGCTTGGGAGGAGTGGACGCCTCCCTCCGAATCTCTGTTCCTACCAGCAAAGGCTTTTTGCAAAGGGTTGCCAAAGTCTACAAGGACTTAATGATCAAGTGCATTGCTGACAAGAAAGGAGAACAGGAGGGGCCCACATCCCTCTGGGCCTCCTTTTTCATCGCTGACTCAAACTGACTCAAGCAGTTTGCTGATGAGAAAGGAGGCCCCTTTTTTTCACAGCACAACATAGAAACATAGAAACATAGAAGACTGACGGCAGAAAAAGACCTCATGGTCCATCTAGTCTGCCCTTTTACTATTTCCTGTATTTTATCTTACAATGGATATATGTTTATCCCAGGCATGTTTAAATTCAGTTACTGTGGATTTCCCAACCACGTCTGCTGGAAGTTTGTTCCAAGGATCTACTACTCTTTCAGTAAAATATTTTCTCATGTTGCCTTTGATCTTTCCCCCAACTAACTTCAGATTGTGTCCCCTTGTTCTTGTGTTCACTTTCCTGTTAAAAACACTTCCCTCCTGAACCCTATTTAACCCTTTAACATATTTAAATGTTTCGATCATGTCCCCCCTTTTCCTTCTGTCTTCCAGACTATACAGATTGAGTTCATTCAGTCTTTCCTGATACGTTTTATACTTAAGACCTTCCACCATTCTTGTAGCCCGTCTTTGGACCCGTTCAATTTTGTCAATATCTTTTTGTAGGTGAGGTCTCCAGAACTGAACACAGTATTCCAAATGTGGTCTCACCAGCGCTCTATATAAGGGGATCACAATCTCCCTCTTCCTGCTTGTTATACCTCTAGCTATGCAGCCAAGCATCCTACTTGCCTTTCCTACCGCCCGACCACACTGCTCACCCATTTTGAGACTGTCAGAAATCACTACCCCTAAATCCTTCTCTTCTGAAGTTTTTGCTAACACAGAACTGCCAATGCAATACTCAGATTTAGGATTCCTTTTCCCCAAGTGCATTATTTTACATTTGGAAACATTAAACTGCAGTTTCCATTGCTTTGACCATTTATCTAGTAACGCTAAATCATTTACCATATTACAGACCCCTCCAGGAATATCAACCCTATTGCACACTTTAGAGTCATCAGCAAATAGGCAAACCTTCCCTACCACAAGACTTCTTCAAGCTCTTTGCTGGCAAGAAAAGAAGGAGCAGGCAAAGAAACAGGCTGGAGAGGAGACATATCTTCACAAGGTAAGTCAGCCATTTTTTGTTTTGTTTTTTTAGACTTTTTGTTGCAAATATGAAGAATTATTTTATATATAATCTACTTTGCTTAGATGATTATAGGAAAACTGCTTTTTTGGAACAATTAGCTCAATAGATTTGTAAGACTCAAACAAGATGAGAATTTGATGACCAGCGATTAATGTAAAAGTTATGGTAATGTTTTAATATTAGATGGAGAAAAACTGTATTTTAAGAGGTTTTTGAATATACATAAGATATTATATGTTTCTACAGTCCTTTTGTGAAAGAAAGAGATATAAGAGCCTCCATTGTATGATTACAAAGTAAAAAGAAAAAAATTGTATATGTTTGATAATAAGCTTGATTTTGTGTTGGAAACTATGTATTGTTTTTTACTTCATGTTGGAGAAAAAAATAAAAAAAGTAATGTCGGAAAAAAAAGATAAGTCAGCCTGCAGAGCAGGATGGGAGAGAATGAGGTATCTGGGAGGGAGAATGATGTATCTGTGGGTAGAGGGAGGGTTTGAGTGATCTGGAGCAGGTAGTCTGTCCCATCACTAGCTCCTCCATAGCCTTTCCCATCCTGAAATACCTCATGTGCGTTTAACCAGCCACAAATTTATCTACGGAGAGGGGTGGCATACAAATCTAATAAATAAATAAATAAATAAATAAATAAATAAATAAATAAATAAACAAACAAACAAACAAACAAACAAATAAATAAATAAACAAAATAATAATAATAAATAAATAAATAAATAAATAAAACTGCTGATCAGTTTCCAGTCACAATATAAAGTGTTGGTCATGACCTTTAAAGCCCTACATGGCAATGGACCAGATTACCTCTGGAACCGCCTGCTACCGCACGAATCCCAGCGACCGATAAGGTCCCACAGAGTTGGCCTTCTCTGGGTCCTGTCGACTAAACAATGTCGTTTGGCGGGCCCCAGGGGAAGAGCCTTCTCTGTGGCAGCCCCGGCCCTCTGGAACCAACTCCCCCTGGAGATTAGAACTGCCCCCACCCTCCCTGTCTTTCGTAAACTACTCAAGACTCATTTATACCGCCAGGCATGGGAGAGTTGAGATAGCTCTTCCCCCTAGGCCATTACAAGTTATGCATGGTATGTTTGTGTATATGTTTGGTTTTATAATAGGGGTTTTTAGTTGTTTTTTATTATTGGATTGTACATGTTGTGTTTATTATTGTTGTTAGCCGCCCCGAGTCTGTGGAGAGGGGTGGCATACAAATCCAATAAATTATTACTCTTATTATTAATAATAATTTGATTAGCAAGTGCGTGGGCGAAAGCAGCAAATGATCAAGATTCATAGATTCACTCCTATGAGTCCTCAGGTTACAAATGGAATGGGCAGAGTCCATTTCATTCGCAGCTCAAGGACAACCTGTAATTATGATTAATGGATATAAAATCCATTTCAAAGTGTTGTCTGCAGCTGAGCTGAAGTTGTGGTTAGACATACTGCATAAAAACTCCTTTTCCTCCCTATATTTTGGCATTTATTCAGAAAAGACTATAAAACAGATAAAATATTACCTCAATCGTTGATGGCAAGAAACATTAATTTACCATAGTTTTGTCTGATATTATAAGTTGCAAAGCCTGATTAATTAGATAGATTGCTAACTTGGGCATTCAGAGGATCGCAAAAGGGCCAAAAAAATCATATATTGCAACATTGTGTCTTAGTGTAATATAAGGATGTGTAATATAAGGATGCAAATACAAAAGTCACACAATTTCCATTGAGACACCATGGTATACCTATTGTTTTTGCCCTATTGCAATGTGTCCTAAATGCATATGATTACTAGAGAGCCAATTCAAAGCAACAATACTTCCTGCTATCATTTCGTTAGGTTTCACAATGTTTTCAAAATGCACTTCCTTTATAATAACCAGATAAGCATTACCCTGGTTGTATAATCCCTGGCTATTTTGTCTCAATGCTTCAGAACAGAGAAATAAGCAGCTACAAAGAAACGATGAATAATATGCATGTGAAATTAGTGCAATGCAATATAAACTTAAACTGTCTTCAACAAGGTTTCATTTTACTGTGAAAAATATCACAAATAATTTTAAAAGATAAGTAAGATCAGGCCTGACTAATAGCTCTATATGAGGCCATCATATGTATGGCGTGCATGTATATGATATGACTGTCTTTTTTTAATATAACAAATAGGTTTTTTATTATGGGGTTTTAGATAATGTTTGACTTTTTATTGCTTTGTATCTATTTATATTGTATTAACATTATTATTGCAAACCGCCCCGAGTCCTTCAAGATTGGGCAGCATAGAAGTCGAATGAATGAATGAATGAATGAATGAATGAATGAATGAATGAATGAATGAATAAATAAATAAATAAATAAATAAATAGAGGATTCAGGAAAGCTTCCCTACAGCCCTGGAGTACAAAAACTACCCAACGGGAAAACTGGAAGTTTGAAAAACAGATTTCCAGTTTGCCCATTGTGCTTTTTCTTTTTGCTCTCTGGAGGCTTCCTGAAGCCACAGAGTGTGAAAAGCAGCACCATGGGCAACCCGGAAATTCGGAAAACGGACTTCCAGTTTGCCTGTTGTGCTGTTTTTTGCACTCTGGGGCTTCAGGAAGCTTCCTTGAAAACTCCAGTGCGAAAAACAGCACAATGGGCAAACTGGAAGTCTGTTTTTCCAAACTTCCAGTTTGCCCATTTTTTCACCGTTCCAGACTTCAGTGAGGCCTGCGCACCTGTGCAGGGATGGGGGGGTTGTGGGCAGGGGCAGCATGGAGGTGTGCATGCATGGGGGGAAGGAATGGGTGTGGGGATGTGCACAAGTACTAGTGTGCACACATGTGTGTGCACGTGCACATTCACATACACACACTTTTGGCATGCAAACGAAAAAAAGGTTTGCCATTAATGTTCTAGGCTATTGTATGGACCGGGACGTCAAAAAGCATCCCAAAAGAAAGCATCTAATGACATTTGTGTTGTTGTTAAAAAGGCAGCAAGGATTGTCTGTGTCACCTTCAGGAGCTGGGTTCAGCTTGAGGGAATCTTTACTTTTTTGCCTGACACAACACAGGAATCCAACTTGCAACCATTCATTTAACATCCAAAGTTACAATATTGAAAAAAAAAGGTTTATGACTAGTGACAGTCACAGCAATAGTCACTATTGATTGTCACAGCATTCCTATGTTGACATGATCAAAATTTTCCCCCTTGACATCTGGCATATAATTACAACAATTGCAGCTTCCTGGAGTCACAAGGTCACCATTTGCAACTTTCCAGCAGGCTTCCAACAAGCAAAATCAAAGGCGGAAGCTGGATTCACTTAATGACCACTTATGGTACATATGGTTCATTTAACCATGAAGTGATTTGCTTAGCAACCAAAAAAGGTTGTAAAATGGTTGATTCACTTAACAAATGCCTTGTTTAGCAATGGAAATTCTGATACTAATTATGGTCATCAGTGTTGATGAAGCTTTTTGTCGCTAAATGCCGAAACATAAGCATTCACATGCATGCGCAGGAATGCCAGAAACTGGTTCCTTGTTGCACATGCGCATGTCAGAAAGCTTAGCTTCCCATTTATGGCATGCGCATGTGTGCCAATCACCTGGTTTTCCAGTTTTTGATGTGCATGCATGTGCCCCCATGCGCTCCAAGGAGCTGCTCTTCTGGTTTCTCGGGCTCCAACCCACACAAAAAACAGCTGGAAGAGCAATGGGTGACAGCCGTTTTGCCTGTAAAGATGGCTCTGTGTGCCATTTCTGGCACGTGTGCCATAGATTCACCATCACAGATCTATATTGAGAGTCATTCACTTTTTCTAACCTAATATCCTTTTAGGTGTTTTTGGACCTCGGGTCCTGGAATGAGTAAACCATAGTATTAGGATAATAGTTTGTTCTCGTTGTTCTATTCAGTATTATCCTAATACTATGGTTTACTCATTCCAGGACCCGAGAACAATTCGCTTAATAAATGAAATGAATTGTATATATTTGAACAGATACAAATCTGGTATAAAACTTTTCCTTTTCTTCCAATAGTCGTAAGAGATATTAGATATTTAAATATGGAATATATCTTTCATTTTCATAATCTCTATACCATGATTTATTCAACATTTGCTTTTACCTATTCATACTACCAATCTTGATGTAAGGTAATGAGCTGCTGAATTTAAAATCTAGTTCATATTCTTAACACAGCTCCACTGCGCACTCGTCCACATTTTTCTTCCTTTCTTTCTCCTCTTCTTCTCCTTTGTTTCTTTCTTACCTTCTTTCTTTCCTTTATTTGTAAGTTTATATGTTTATTGATTGTTGTGTTTTTATATTTTGGCCTATCGTTTAAACACACGACTATTGCCTATGTATTGTGCTAGGTCTCAATTGTCAATTGTCATTAATGTTTTTTATGTATTTATTGTATATTTGTAAATAAAATTTATAATAAAAAAAAGGAGAATAGTTTGTAAGGGGGGGAGAAGTGTGATGTACAAATCGATGGGGAGACCACACTTTGAGTACTGTGTACAGTTCTGGTCACTTCACCTCAAGAAGGATATAATGGAACTGGAAAAAGTGCCAAAAAGGGCAACAAGTATGATGAAAAAAATGGAGCACCTCCCTTATGAAACCAGGTTGCAACGCCTTGGTCTCTTCAGCCTTGAAAGATGGCATTTAAGGGGTGACTTGATCGAAGCATATAAAATCATGCATGGGATAGAAAAGGTGGATAGAGAAAAATTATTTTCTCTGTCACACAATACTAGGATGAGGGGACACTCCCTAAAGCTCATAGGTAAGAAAGCAAGGACAAATAAAGGGAAATATTTCTTCACCCAGAGGGTCGTTGATTTATGGAATTCACTTCCAAAAGAGGTTGTGACAGCTGTTAGCCTTGATAGCTTCAAGGCAGGATTAGAAAGATTCATGGATGCCAAGTGCATCGGTGGTTATTGAAACATATGTCCATGTGCTGCCTGGTTGATCGCTCTGACTGTCAGGAAGTTCTTCCTTATCTCCAGGTTGAATCTCTCCTTGGTCAGCTTCCAACCGTTGTTCCTCATCCGGCCCTCTGGTGCCCTGGAAAATAGTGTGATCCCCTCCTCTCCGTGGCAACCCCTTAAGTATCTATATACATCTATTATGTCCCCTCTAGTCCTTTTTGTTTACTAGACCATCCATGCCCAGTTCCAGCAACCTCTCCTCATATGGCCTGGTCTCTAATCCCCTTATCATTTTAGTTGCTCTTTTCTGCACCCCTTCCAGAGTCTCTATATTTCTTTTGAAGTGTGGTGACCAGAACTGGATGCAATACTCCAGGTGCGGTCTGACCAGGACCTTGTGGAGTGGTATTATTACCTCTTGGAGTGTATCCCCTATTCATGCATCTTAGGATTGTGTTGGCTTTTTTAGCCACTGCTGCACATTGCTGGCCCATGTTTAGCTGGTTATCTACCAAGACTACAAGATCCCTTTTGCAGTCACTTATAGTGAGTGTGGTTTTGCCCAGTTTGTATGTATGTTTTTGGGCTTTTTTGCCTAGGTGCAGGATTTTATTTTTCTCTTCATTGAACTTCATTTTGTTCATTTTGGCCCACTGTACAAGTCTGTCTAGATCTTGCTGTATCCTGAGCCTACCCTCTGGGGTGTTGGCCACTCCAGCCAGCTTGGTGTCATCTGCAAATTTAATTAATTCACCCTTTATTCCCTCGTCTAGGTCATTGATAAATATGTTAAAGAGTACTGGGCCTAGAACTGATCCCTGTGGTACCCCGCTGCCTACCTTATTCCATGTGGACTTAGTCCCATTAAGGGCTACTCGCTGGGTGTGATTGGTCAGCCAGTTTTCAATCCATCTTGTTGTGTTACTGTCGATCCCACTCTTCTTTACTTTGGAGAGTAGGAGGTTGTGGTCCACCTTGACAAATGCTTTTCTAAAGTCTAGGTATATTATGTCCACTGCGTTTCTCTGGTCAATTGATTTGGTCACAGTGTCAAAGAATAAAATGAGGTTGGTTTGGCATGATATGTTCTTATGATCTTATGTCTATGTGTGTACAATTCCCAATATATAAAATATATTTCTATTTCAAATAGAATACAGTGATCCCTCGGTTAGCGCGGGGGTTACGTTCCAAGACCTCCCGCGCTAACCGATTTCCGCGTTATATTGGATGCGGAAGTAAAACCACCATCTGCGCATGTGCGCCATTTTTTTCATGGCCGCACATGCGCAGATGGTGGAGTTTGCGTGTGGGCGGCGGGGAAGACCAAGGGAAGATTCCTTCAGCCGCCCAACAGCTGATCTGCTCCGCAGCGCGGAAGCAGCGAGGAGCCGAAGATGGGTAAAGGCAAAGGGGAAACCCCATCTTCGGCTCCTCGCTGCCGCCGCGCTGCGGAGCGGATCAGGTGTTGGGCGGCTGAAGGAACCTTCCCTTGGTCTTCTCGCTTGCCGCTTGCCAGTCCACACACGCCCCCCTGGATGAGCCGGCCACAGGGGCGAGGGGTGGGGATGAAGGGGCAGGACTTCCCGGGCGGAAGGCATGCTCGGCTCTGCCGCTCCAGCCCGTTTCGGCCGAGCCTCCCCGGCCAAGCAGCCAGGGAAGTCGAGCCAGGCGTGGCGGCGGCAGCGCTGCTTCTCCGGTCGCCCGGTCCTCTCCTGCCTCCTGCGCCGATGTTCCCCGCTGCGACGGAAGGCAGTCACTTGGCTAGGGAGGCTCGGCCGAAAGCGGCTGGAGCGGCAGAGCCGAGCACGCCTTCCGCCCGGGAAGTCCTGCCCCTTCATCCCCACCCCTCGCCCCTGTGGTCGGCGGGGATGAAAGGGCAGGACTCCCTGGGTGGAAGGAGTGCTCGGCTCTGCCGCTCCAGCCGCTTTCGGCCGAGCCTCCCTAGCCAAGCGACTGCCTTCCGTCGCAGCGGGGAACATCGGCGCAGGAGGCAGGAGAGGACCGGGCGACCGGAGAAGCAGCGCTGCCGCCGCCACGCCTGGCTCGACTTCCCTGGCTGCTTGGCCGGGGAGGCTCGGCCGAAACGGGCTGGAGCGGCAGAGCCGAGCACGCCTTCCACCCAGGGAGTCCTGCCCTTTCATCCCCGCCGACCACAGGGGCGAGGGGTGGGGATGAAGGGGCAGGACTTCCCGGGCCGAAGGCGTGCTCGGCTCTGCCGCTCCAGCCCGTTTCGGCCGAGCCTCCCCGGCCAAGCAGCCAGGGAAGTCGAGCCAGGCGTGGCGGCGGCAGCGCTGCTTCTCCGGTCGCCCGGTCCTCTCCTGCCTCCTGCGCCGATGTTCCCCGCTGCGACGGAAGGCAGTCGCTTGGCTAGGGAGGCTCGGCCGAAAGCGGCTGGAGCGGCAGAGCCGAGCACGCCTTCCGCTCGGGAAGTCCTGCCCCTTCATCCCCACCCCTCGCCCCTGTGGTCGGCGGGGATGAAAGGGCAGGACTCCCTGGGTGGAAGGCGTGCTCGGCTCTGCCGCTCCAGCCGCTTTCGGCCGAGCCTCCCTAGCCAAGCGACTGCCTTCCGTCGCAGCGGGGAACATCGGCGCAGGAGGCAGGAGAGGACCGGGCGACCGGAGAAGCAGCGCTGCCGCCGCCACGCCTGGCTCGACTTCCCTGGCTGCTTGGCCGGGGAGGCTCGGCCGAAACGGGCTGGAGCGGCAGAGCCGAGCACGCCTTCCACCCAGGGAGTCCTGCCCTTTCATCCCCGCCGACCACAGGGGCGAGGGGTGGGGATGAAGGGGCAGGACTTCCCGGGCGGAAGGCGTGCTCGGCTCTGCCGCTCCAGCCCCTTTCGGCCGAGCCTCCCCGGCCAAGCGGCAGCCTTCCACCGGGAGGCTCAGCATTCAGTCAGTCGTAGCGCTGGCTGTCAACTTTTCTTTTTAGCACTGGGGAGGCAAGTCAGCTCCTGCCCAGTTTTAAAAAGAAAAGTTGACAGCCAGCGATTGTTCCGCTGCCGCCAGCATGGCCTGGCTGGCAGCGGAAGATGTAACGGAGCCCACGGGGGATTCGCCTTCCTCCACCCGCAGCCGAGACTGATTGTGGGCTCCTTCGCAACCTCGGAGAGCTTCCGGGGCATGAAAGCTCACGAAAACCAGGAAGCTCTCCGAGGTTGCGAAGGAGCCCACGATCAGTCGGCTGCCGGCGGGAGGAAAGCGAATGCCACAGGGCTGGGCTCGGCTCCCCCCTCGGCTCCCCCCCTTACCAGCCCCGCCGCGGAAGGCTCCATTCTGTTCCCTGCCGGCCCAATTGAGCGGCCGGCGGTCTCCATTCAGGGAACAGAATAAAAAAAATATATTTTTTAATATTTTATTTTTTTAAATAATATTTTTTGAAAAACCGCGTTGCAGCGTTTCGCGCTAATCGAGAACGCGCAAGTCGAGGGACCACTGTAATACCTATTTACACATAGGCATTTGAAGCAACAGAAAAAAGAGTGGCATTTGGTTTCATGTTTAGTATCTTATCTCTGAACATAAGATCATGGATAATTGTCTTAATGCATGGATAATTGGATAACTGTCTTAATTAATGCAAGCAATGTGCAAAGGTATATGTAAGAATCTTGCTTTTATAATTTTTGTTAAGGATGAAACAAGAAAACCAAGCATATGTCTCTTGATTATTTTCTAGTTTTGTTCATGTGAAAATTTTATGTTATAAAGAAATATACAAGCAATATTTGTAATACATTTCCTACAAAATGGCAAAAGGTATATATCCTAATAAATGGTGGGTTATTAAAATGCTGCTTCATTCTTTACTAAACTAAGCCAGCATCGTCCATCCATAACATGGAAGTATTAATAGATTTATGGATGTCTCAAGTTTGGCAAAACTACAGGTCGTCCTTGACTTAAGACCACAATTGAGCCCCAAAATTCCAGTTGCTAAGTGAGACAATTGTTAAGCACATTTTGCCCCATTTTACGACGCTTCTTGACAAAGTTGTTAGATGAATTACTGTGGTTGTTAAATTAGTAACACAGATGTTAAGTGAATCTGTTTTTCTCATTGACTTTGCTTATCAAAAGTTTGCCAATGGTGATCAGATGTCCCCAAGACACTGGGCAATCATCATAAGTATGAGTCAGTTCCCAAGCATCTCAATGTTGATAACGTGATCATAAGGATGTTTACAAGGATCCTAAGTGTGAAAGAAAGTAAAGCTGCTTTTTTCAATGCCATTGTATCTTTGAACTATTATTAAGTGAACTTTTGTAAGTCTAGGACAGTGATGGCGAACCTATGGCATGGGTGCCACAGGTGGCACACAGAGCCATATCTGCTGCACACGAGCTGTTGCTCTAGCTCAGCTCCAACGTGCATGTATGTGCTGGCCAGCTGATTTTTGGCTCACACAGAAGCTCTGGGAGGGCGTTATTGGCTTCCAGAGAGCCTCCAGGAGGATGGGGGAGGGTGTTTTTACCCTCCTCTGGCTCCAGGGAAGCCTTTGGAGTCTGCGACAAGTGAAATACAAGCCTACTGGGTCCACCAGAAGTTGGGAAACAGTCCGTTTTCAGCCTCCAGAGGGTCTCCGGGGGGGAGCTGTTTTCACCCTCCCCAGGCATTGAATTATGGGTGCGGGCACTTACACATGCACAATAGCATGTGTGCATGCTCTTTCAGCACCTGAGGGAGAAAAGGTTTGTCCTCACTGATCTAGGACTACCTGTGTCTATTTTTTTTAAAGAAAACGAACACAGAAGATAAAATATTTAAATTAAAATGGAACGCAGTACTGTTATCTTTTAAAAAAGCACTTTCTGGCTGAGCTCCAGGGAACGTAATTCATGTAGTGACATTTTGCCACAGATTCCACTTATCTGGCTAAGCCATCCAACTCTGTCACATTTGAGAAAGCCACGTCTCTCTGCAGAAGCCAAACTTCAGATGATTCTAGCAGTCTTACCTGAGTGACACTGTGCTCTGCTAAAGAGCTGTCATCCACCTAAAATAGGAAAAGAGATTCGGATAGTTAAGGAAGATAAAGATTAGCCAGGAGAGAGATAAATAGAATGCTGATAGCTAAGTCAAGAAATCCATAAAAATAAATAAGTCTTATTTAAAAAGGAGAGCGTCTTGGCTAAATGGATTTGAGGGGGAGAAAAGACACAAAGCCAATATATATTGACAATTCAGCAAACAAATAATGAATTTGAGAAGCAAATTGCTAATGACGCAAAGACAAAGAGATGGTTCTTGATTTAGTCATAGAATTTTTTTCCATTTAGAGTTAGTCATACTTAGAGTATATCCATTAAAATCAATGACTTCTGAATTATTAATGATTAACTTATATCCTACTGAGTCCAATGAGTCTAGTCTAAATATGCCTAAATCTGAGCCAATGTCATAAAATTGTCTTGCAGTATGCAATATAATATCCAACTAGATAGCAATGTCTAGTCAACTTTTTTAAAAAAAAGCTAAGCAGGGGATGATATCTGATTAATACTTGTATGGAAATCCATCAAAAAATGCCACCAGGAAAGATTCAAGTGTGTCTGCCTTCATGGAATATTATTGTTTGTGGGAATGTGACTCAGAGACCTCCAAGTTTTATTTATTTATTTTATTTATTTATTTTTTAGATTTGTATGCCTACCCTCTTCAAAGACTCAGGGCGGCTCACAACAGTAATAAAAACAATATAGCAGTAGAACAAATCTAATATTAAAAAACATATAAAACCCTATCATTATTTTTAAAAAAACCAAACAGCACATTCATACCAAACATAAAACAAAGTATATTTTAAAAAGCCTGGGGGAAAGGTGTCTCAACTCCCCCATGCCTGGTGGTATAAGTGAGTCTTGAGTAGTTTACAAAAGACAGGGAGGGTGGGGGCAGTTCTAATCTCCAGGGGGAGTTGATTCCAGAGGGCTGGGGCCGCCACAGAGAAGGCTCTTCCCCTGGGGCCCGCCAAACGACATTGTTTAGTCGACGGGACCTGGAGAAGGCCAACTCTGTGGGACCTTATCGGTCGCAGGGATTCGTGTGGTAGCAGGCAGTTCCGGAGGTAATCTGATCCATTGCCATGTAGGGCTTTAAAGGTCATGACCAACACTTTGAATTGTGACCAAAAACTGATCGGCAGCTAATGCAAGCCATGGAGTGTTGAAGAAATGTGGGTGAATCTTGGAAGCCCCACGATGGCTCTTGCAGCTGCGTTCTGCATGATCTGAAGTTTCCAAACACTTTTCAGAGGTAGCCCCATGTAGAGAGCATTGCAGTAATCGAACCTCGAGGTGATGAGGGCATGAGTGACTGTAAGCAATGACTCCCTATCCAAATAGGGCCGCAACTGGTGCACCAGGCGAACCTGGGCAAATGCCCTCCTCGCCACAGCCAAAAGATGATGTTCCAAAGTCAGCTGTGGATCGAGGAGGATGCCCAAGTTGCGAACCCTCTCTGAGGGGGTCAGTAGTTCCCCCCCCCCAGGGTAATGGACGGACAGATGGAATTGTCCTTGGGTGGCAAGACCCACAGCCACTCCGTCTTGTCTGGGTTGAGTTTGAGTTTTCAGAGACAGAAATTCTGTTCAGAAGGGGAATATCCACCATCAGAAAACTCTTTTGACTCATCCACGGCTGCTAAATCACGTTCATCCTAATTCAATATCAGAGGGAATTGAAATTAAGCATGCTAGGAAAGAAACCACAGCTTCTCTGGATTTAATGTTTTCCAGACCCAGGCGAGAGATTTGTAAGATACAATGATGGCCTATGGGATTTCTCATATGAGAACAAAAAAACTCTATATCTATTGTTTCTTGCTGAAGCCACATTAGCAAGCACGCAAATGTATAAGAGATTCAAATAACAAGAGCCTCTGGAGTAAATTCTAAGAAGTTATGCTCATATATGAGATGAAATAAAGATTGTGAAATGCTATGGACAAAGGCTATAAAGGTGGATATCTTAAGCAACGATCAATTAAATCAGATGGAAAATAAATATAACTTATACTAATTGACAATTTGCAAATTAATTATATGGGGAAAGATTATCCTGACAAATATTTTAAAAATTCTCAGATGGAACAGTTGTGTCATCTACAAATAATATGCAAAATTAAAGTCAAATCTCCTTCAAATCAAGTTTGACTCCTGATGATTTCCTATGCACCCTTAGCAATTAGAAGAAATGGTTTATTGCATTTTTTACAAATTTCCCATTTAATTTTCAAGATCAAAAGTGAGCCAATATTGCCATAGTAATAATGAAATCACCCTTGGAAAAAGTTTCAACTTACCAGAAGGAAAAATGAAACATGCTAAACTGAATATCCTACAAATAAATGAATATATGTAATCCAGAATGGATAATTTTAAATCAGATGATAAATCAGATGATTACATGATACATGTTATATTTTATCAAGGTTAGAATAAAATATGTTTGTTATTTCTGGAAAGCTTTTATGGATTTTCTGTTAATACAGAATTGTTTATAGGTAGTGTTGGGCGAACCAAACTTGCATAGTTCGGGTTCGTACCTATTTGAGTTTGGCTTTCGTGCCAAACACCATGAACCGCTGCCGCCCGGCTGTCATCTGCTGAGGAGGAGGAGCCGGGCGCTGGTGGCGGCAAAGGAAGGTGAACACCGGGGAGCTGTCAGCCGGTCGGGAGGCACAAAAGGAGGCGAGGAATCCCACAATGGGATTCCGGGGGTGGAGCTATGATGACACAGAGACTTCTTCCTAGTGCATGGCTTTATTTCGGCTGGCCAGGAAGAAGTCTCTGTGTCGTCAAAGCTCTGCCCCCAGAATCCCATCGTGGGATTCCTCACCTCCTTTTGCTTGCAGCGCTGCTGCGGTTTCCTTTTCCATAAAAATATAGGTAGGATAGGGAATAGAAAAATAAATGTTTGTAACATTAGAATGGTGAAGACTCATTAAATTTGTTTATACTTGTGATAAAGATTGAAAGTCTATTCTTTATGGGGTATATATTACATTATTCAGATCATGATACATATTGTAATAAGAATGTACAACAACAGAAGGAAAGAATAAGGAAAGAAAATCAACCATGATGGTCAACAAATAGAGAAAATAGGCATTGACTGCTTACTTGAACGCCTTTTCTCATACGCTGAGCGGGTACAGCAGTCACGTGGGGTTGCTCGCTGTCCAATCTACATAGGACCGAGCCTTGTCTTTTAAAAGTTTGCTGGATTTGCCCCTTCTCCAGAATTAGCAAATCCATAGACTTAGGCTCGAAAAGTGGTGGCTCAAATGGTGCTCTACTCTCGTCATTAAGAAAAAGGTTAGAAAGGTACAACCATAGTCAGAAAAAAACATAGGGAGGGAAGTGACTGCTGTAATAATAAATTGTCATTGGCATAGAAAGTCGTGTGACACCCTAAGACCAGTCTTACCATACATAAAATCAGAATAGGTAAATTTAAAAATAGAATAAAAATAGAATAAAAAAATAGAATAAAATGTCCCACCACTACAAATTCCCCACCCTAAACCACTGACCCATCTACATGACAAACCGAGTAATATTGTCCAACAGTTCACTGATGATGACCCTTTAGTTTGTTGTTAAGTGCAAGTATAGCTCTGGGATAAAAACTATTCAGGAAATGTGTGGTCCGAGTTCTAGTTGTTCTGTATCTTCTGCAAGAAGGCAACAATTCAAAAAGATTGTAAGCAGCATGAGAAGAGTCTTTGGGAATGTTATGCACCTTCCTAGAACAACGAGATGTGAAGATGTCATCCAGGGCGGGTAGTTGGAGCCCAATGATGTTCCAGGAAGTTTTAATAGTTCTCTGTAGAGCTTGTACCCACTCAGCGTACAAGAAGAAGTGTTCAGGTAAGCAATCAACGCCTATTCTCTGTACTGAAAGAGCGGGTCCAGCAGTCACGTGGGACATACCCAATAGATGTGTCCCTAGGGAGGGATTAGTTGGCTATCATGAGAGATAATGGGTTGGAGGACTCTTCTGCCGAAGGCAGCATCCACTAAAGTGTAAGAGTCAATTTTATAATGCCTTATAAAGGAGTTAGGTGAGGCCCAAGTGGCCGCCTTGCAGACTTCTTCCAAAGGGGCTTGAGTTGCCCAAGCTGCTAATGTGGCTGCACTTCTTGTAGAATGTGCCGTGATTCCTCTTGGTACATTGAGGGAGGCTGACTTGTAAGCTTTTGAGATTGCCCCTCGAATCCAACGGCCTAATACGGTTGACAACACCTTGGCCCCCAGGGATCTGGGGTGTTAGGCTACGAATAAGGCTTCTGACCTACAGAAGGTCCTGGTTCATTGGATATAGATCCGCAGAGTTCTAGTGAGATCTAATGTGTGCCATCTGATGGAGAGATGATGGTTGGAGCAGAAAGAAGGCAATACAGTGTCCTGGGATCTGTGGAACATGGAACTAACCTTTGGCAGAAAGGTGAGGTCCAAACGGAGGACTACTTTGTCCACATGAAACTGGCACAGGTCTTGTCAGATGGAAAGAGCTGCCAGTTCGGAGATGCGTCTGGTCGAGGAAAGCTACCTTGTAAGATAGGTGCCTGAAGGAAATTGACATTAACGGTTCATATGGAGCTTGAGTAAGGGAATGCAGAACTCAAGGTAGGTCCCAGGACAGATAACTGTGGACAGTGGGAGGCCTGAGGTTTGAGATGCCTCTTAACAACTCTTGTATTTCAGGGAAAGTATGTAGTGGTTGTCTGCGGGGTCCTGCCAGGACCAAGGATAAGGTTGCCAGATGATGCCAAATGGTGTTGGCTGAAAGACCTTGATGAAAACCTCTCATGAGGAAGGACATGATCCTGTGAATGGGACTGCACAAGGGGGAGAGATCTTCCTGCCTACACCACTGGTGAAATTTTGATCAGGTATGGTCGTAGATACTGTTGGTAGATATTCTTCTAGATTTTAGGATCACTTCTATGAAGATCTAGGTCATGCCGGATAATAGCCAAGCAGTGAGGTGGAACCACTCCGGTTCTGGATGGTAAGAGACCCCCTGCTGCAACATATCCTCCGAAACGGGGAGTCACCAGGGGGCCTGGACGGAAAGCCGCTGCAGGTCTGTGAACCAGGGACGTCAAGGCCAGTGAGGGGCTATCACTATCACCTGGGCCTCCTCGAGGATGACATTGTGGATTATGTCTGGTAGAATTGGTATTGGGGGAAATGCGTACAGCAGACCCCGAGGCCAAGGAGTTCTGAGTGCGTTTGATGCCTCCGCTCCCGGGGACAGGAACCTGGAATAGAACTGAGGGAGTTGAGCATTGGTTGCAGTCACAAACAGGTCTAGTGACGCATGACTGAATTTGAGGCAGATCTGGTGGAATAAGTTCAGATGGAGACTCCACTCTCCTGGGTCCAGAGTCGACCAGGAGAGCCAGTCCACCTGAATGTTGAGGACTCCCGAGAGGTGGTCGGCAGATAAGGACTGCAGATGTCTCTCTGCCCAGAGACCCAGTTTCAGTGCTTCCTGCATCAGGGCCTTGAATCGGTGGCCTCTTTGTCTGCAGATATGGCTCTTTGTGACCATATTGTCCGTTAGGACCAGGACATGTTGATTGTTGATGTGTGGTTTGAACTTCTTAAGGGCTAATGACACTGCTCTCAGTTCTAGCCAATTGACTGGTCTGGATGACTCCTCCGCTGACCACGTGCATTGGGCTATCAGGCCCGATGCGTGGGCTCCCCAGCCCACCAGACTGGCATCTATGGTAATGGTAAACTGGTCTGGAATCCTGAAAAGGGATCCTTTGTCCAGGGCAGAGGAGGTCCACCATGAGAGGGACCTCAAGACATTGGGAGGAACAGAAATGGAGCATGCTGAATTGCTGGTTCCCGATCTCTGGAATGGCAACAGAAGCCATTGGAGCTCCCTGACGTGGAGACGAGCCCATGGAATAATGCTGCTTTTGCCTCATGCCCGCCTGCCAGGGGCGGAGCAATAGATGTCTTCTGGCTACTATTGAGGCAGCCAATCTTGAAGATTGTAGGGTGACATCTGCCACATACTGGGCCACTACAAACACTTTGTTGAAGTCCTGTTCCCCTCGTAGATCGTCAGGGGGAATGTGCTGTTGAAGCTGCTGAAACCATAGAAGTATGCCTCTGGTGAAAAAGGATATTGCTGCTGCGCATTTGATAGCCCAGGTGTCAGCGAAGAAGCATTTCTTGAGTATTTGCTCCAGGCGCTTGTCCTCAGGCTTTAACAGGTCCTCTGCCTCGCAAGGCATGGCTGCTGCAGAATGGAGAGTTTTCACCGGTTCATCTGCTCTGGGAAATAAAAGAAGATCCTCATAAGATGGACAGACTTTGTATAATTTCTTGTCTTTGGAAGTGAGGTTAGATCCCAAGGCTGGGTGTCCCACTGCTTCAACAGAGCATCCTTAAAAAACTTAGGCATGGGGATGACCTCAGTGTCCTCTTGCTCCTGCATGAAAAATGGAAGATTTCCCTCTTGGGGAGCTGTAGAAGATGCAGCAAGTTTGTTCTGATCAGCAAGGCTACAGAACTACAGAACTAAAGGAACAAGGTCTGAGCCAAAAATTCCCAAGAGGATAAGGCCCAAGCTCCTAGGCCCAGGAACATCTGCAGCTCAAAGACAATCTGGACAAATCCAAAGTTCGTGCCAATGAGTACAGATGAGCTAAGCCTCTCTAAATAAACAGCCAAGGCACGCTGGTTAAGAGGCCTAGTAATAGCCTGAGGGTATCACAGCCTACTCCGGGCCACATGGTGGACTTTATGGTGCCAAGCGGCTTGTGCGTGGGTGAGCTGCAAGTGCCGGATTACTGGGCGCTGAGGGCCTTCGCACCAAGGGAAAAAACCTCCAATCGTTTTTTTAAAAAAATAGAGAATCGACTAAAGTCCAGGAGACAGAACAAGAGAGCTTGTTAAGCAATAGAAGTCTTCTGGCTACTATTATTATAGTAATCAATATAATCAATAAATCTCCCAGCTGAGTAGATTTACTTGTAAATGCAATCCGGCAGCGGCGCAAGCAGGGCGATTGCGAAATTCATGGCTTTAGCCATGCTGCGGCTTTTCCTTTGACACCGAGCCCAGTAGAGCTGGCGCAAAGTCTAAGGCTTCAAGGAAATAATGACAAACTAATTTACTTATCTTGTTTGAATTGCAGAGAGAAAGAATGAAGAAGGGAAGATGTTTGGAGAGGAGCTGAGCCACCATGCGTCTGAGGACTGAGTGAATTCTGGGGAAAGGGGCGGATCCAGCAATCTTTTAAAGGACAAGGCTCTGTCCTATGGGGATTGGACAGCGAGCAACCCCACGTGATTGCTGGACCCGCTCTTTCAGTATGGAGAAACAAGGAAAACCACAAAATGGTTTTTTCCCTTAAAAAGAAAGATCAGAGCAACCAGGACATTTTTCCATATAATGGGAGATAAGACCAATCCTTGACAAGATTTAATAAAGGCAAAAGAAGTTAAAGAGAGATGGGAATAATAATACTAATCCTTCAATTCCATAAATACTATTAGGAACGGGATTAAATGATGAAAGATAAACTATTTCAAGAAATAACTCTACTAGAAACAGAGGTCTTAAGGAAGAAAGACCAATACTCAGATAGAAAGGCACCACATTACCCAATGAATTGTTTTAAGCTGCAACAGGAAAGTAACATAACGTTACACAATGTTACAGAGCCCCTGACTGTGACATAAAACATGCGAATAAGTTAACCTCACTTCTAACCTGAGCAGCCTCCGGCTCATATCTTCTTATCTTTCTTGGCAACCTAAATATGTCTCTTATTAAATGGTCCCTTAATAAATATACAACATAACCTACGGTATTCAATCAACCCTGTACAATGCTGTAACTAATTTGGGACTGGATCAACTAGTAGTCAAAAACACTAGACTCAACAACTGCCTTGATCTCATCTTCTGCAGCAGTTCAAATTCAATTTATGGATTACAAATAAAAGAACCCTTTTCCAACAGTAATCCCAGCATGATAGACTTTTGCCTCAACATATACCCTTACAAAAATCATCATAATGATGGGATTCCCCATTACAATTTCAAAAAAGCCAACTATGATCTCATAAACACTGACATCTCTTGATTGGCAAACCCTATTCAGTGGCTGTAGTACTGTTGAAGACCATTATAACATTTTCTTACTTGAAGTCAAAAGTTATTAAATGATATGTACCATTAATGGCACCCCAAAACAGGAAAACAAACCCATAACAATGAAAGTTCCAACAAAAATTAAATCTCTTTGGTGAAAAAACAAAACTGTCTACATACCCAACTTCAAAAGCTATTACAAAAACTTATGCCAACAAATAAAGATTGAATGCACCAATTATCATATCAATCAAGAGGAAAACCTCCTGCACACAAAATCCAACCATCCATTTTACAATTTCGTAAGCAACAAACTTAAAGAGACGAGGACCATCCCACCCCTAAAAGGACCTAACCAAAAAACCCTGTAATGATGAAACTGTTAAATCCAACCTCTTTAACACATTCTTCAGCTCAGTCTTTGTAAACAGAAACAACTTATGTCCAATATTTCCAAGGCAAACCACAAACACACACACCAATTTCACAGAAGCCTTTGGAAAGACACGATGCAATCTAACACCATCTCTATCCATTGGACCAGATGAACTATGTGCCCCCTTCTTAAAAAAAACTTTTCCACTGCCCTGGCAGAACCACTGAACATGATTTTTGATAAATCCTTCAGGATCAGCTCTCTAACCAACCTATGTAGTTTCTTCCCCAAATTACTGAAATTTTAACTTTAAATTGTCTACTGTTGACCTCACCCCATTCCTATGAGATCTGTAAGGAGTGTGCATAAGCACACTAGTATGCCTGCCATCCCTGTCCTAAATTCCCCATTTATTTTGTAAGTATCATGTACTCAAAATCATGCTTGTAGTTATATATGTGCATATTAATATTTATACTTTGTATTCATATACATGCTTGACAAAATAAATAAATTTTTAAAAAACCTAAAGTGCCACTAACTATGTAAACAAATGTAAAACAAGATTGTATGTGGGTCCTCGGTGCTCTATGACTTTAGTTGTTTTCTTCAGATATTTCATTTCTCAAATTAAGTGACATTCTAATGAAATATCTGCAGGAAAACATCCAAATTCAGGTAACATCAATGACCTCTGACATGCATGCAGGCAGCAAGAAGTTGCACTTCTGGTTTCGAGCATGCACATGCATGTCAGCCAGTTGGTCTTCACACATGCAGGCACACCGGAAACCAGAAGACCAGGTGACCAGTGCACATGTGCATGCCGGAAACTGGAAGCTCAGTTTCCCAGCATGCACATGTGCACCAAGGAATTAGTTTCTGACATTCCTGCGCTTACACATGTATGTTCCTGTTTTGTCACTCGGTGCCAAAAAGGTTCACCAACACTGTCCTGTACCATTTCAGACAAATAGCTATTCAGTCTCTTCTTAAAAGCCTCAAGTGATAGAACACCCACATGCCATTCCACTGGTGGATTGCTCTCACTGTCAGGAAAGTCCTCCTTAATTCTAGGTTGCTTCTTTTCTTGCTTAGTTTTCATTCATTGCTTCTTGTCTTGCCTTCTGGTACTTTGAAAAATATATTCACCCCCACTTGTTGGTAGTAATCTTTCAAATATTAGAACACTGCTATCATATCAACCCTAGTTCTTCTTTTTAATAGACCAGAGTTACCCAGTTGATTGTTTTAGCCTCCAGCTCCCTAATCATCTTTGTTGCTCCTTGCATTCCAGAATCTCAACATCTTTTTATATCAAAGTAACCAAAACTGGATGCAGTATTCCAAGGGTGGTCTTACCAAAGTCTTATAAAGTATAACATGTGATCTTTAGTCTACCCCTCTGTTAATGCAGCCTAAGACTGCATTGGGTTTTTTGGCAGTGGCAACACGCTACCAACTCAAATGTAAATATTTGTCTACTAGGACTCCAAGATCTTTCTCAGTTATTGATAATAATAATAATAATAATAATAATAATAATAATTATTATTATTATTATTATTTATTAGATTTGTATGCCGCCCCTCTCCGAAGATATTGAGTCAAGTTTCCCCTAATCTGTACTTGATCGCAGAGCAATTCTGAGGCTTGCTCTGAGATCTCTCCAAGATCAACATATTTTAAAATTATTCGCTGGACATGTTTCAGATTCTCTCAGATAACAAAAAACTGTTAGCAACCAGCAGCTTTTACAGAGTAGAACTGCACCAGGGCTTATAAATTGAAAACCTACTGTGGGTAGTTTAGTTTGCACCCATTCCCAGTCAATCCTTATATCTAGATCACACACATGTGAACATGCACGTAACTCAATTTAGCCAGAACAAATGTAGGTCGATGGGTATTTATTAAGTATCATCAAACATTAATAGGATTTAAGCGGCAAAATGGGACAAAAAACAGGCAAAAGCATGGAGAGAGATGAGCACAAAAGGAAGAATTTACATGATCTAAGAAATTAAGTACAACAAAAAGCATTAAACATTTTTAGAACCACTGGAAACAATAATTAGCATGGACAGTCCAAAGGAAGCCGCTTTTGGTGTTTCTAATTTTATTTATAGACAGTTTCTGTTTTGTCTGCAATTCTTATATCTCCCATGTTACACTTGGGTAATGTAGCTAGGATTAGTTCTTCTCTCTTAAAATTCAGAAACAGTTTGTGCAGCCTTTTAAGCTCTCTGCAGCACATATTTATTCTCTATAGCAGTGATGACGAACCTTTTTTCCCTTGGGTGCCGAAAGAGCGTGGGCGTGTGCTATCGCACATGTGTGAGTATCCACACCCATAATTCAATGCCTGGCGAGGGCGAAAACAGTTTCCCTCGCCCCCTGGAGGCTCCCTGGAGGCTCCCTGGAGGCCCCCTGGAGGCTCCCTGGAGGCCCCCTGGAGGCCCCCTGGAGGCTCCCTGGAGGCCCCCTGGAGGCTCCCTGGAGGCCCCCTGGAGGCACACTGGAGGCCTCCTGGAGGCCAGAAACGGGCTGTTTCCCAACTTCTGGTGGGCCCAGTAGGCTTGTGTTTCACCATCCCCTGGAGGCTCTCTTGAAGCCAAAAATGGCCTCCCAGAGCCTCTGTGTGAGCCAAAAATCAGCTGGCGGGCACACACATGCATGTTGGAGCTGAGCTAGGGCAACAGCTCATGTGCCAGCAGATATGGCGCCACGTGCCACCTGTGGCACCTGTGCCATAGGTTCACCATCACTGCTCTATAGATAATAGAGCTATTTGTGAGAAAAATAAATTCTCAAAGGAATGGGAACCTATTGATCAAATCAAATCAACATCAAATCAAAACATAAAAAGATTGTGGAAAATTTATTTACCTCACATATTAAGCTTGTTTTTAAACCCATAAACACACACCACTGCTAAACAGAGATAAAAGAGGGACACCAGGTGATCCTTCCTTTATTGTGCATTTAACGAGACAGTTTGGCAGAGAGTGATGGTGCATTTAAAATTCCACACAGGAAAGATCCCATTTAATGTGCCTTGTAAGAAGTGAAGTGATCAAAAAGACCAACACTTTTCTTTCAAGGCAATAAGGCTAATCACTTATAATAACAAACTGAGCATTTATTCCATACTTTGGGTCTCTGGACAATCATAAATGAGGTCCAAAGTAAATATTTCAGTTCAGCGATTCAACATGCCACACTTAACATGCTTAAAGGGAAGTGATGTCTTACTTCTGCTTCCCACTTTGGAAGATGTTTCAATATTTGTACAACTTTTCTGATATAATTTCACTGTGATCCGAATTGCTGGTGATATAATCAAAGAGAATGAAGCCATAAGCTGCGGGCTCCGGATTTGTCTGAGATGGAAAGAGTTTTATGAGTAAAGTAAATAGAAATAAAAGCAAGGATGAATCAAGAATCACTAAAGAGTAAGAAATACGAAAGAAAGTTATAAAAGTGCAGTAGACTCACTCTAAAATTCAGCTTCTGGATGACTTGCTGGGAATCACTTTCCATAATCACACTATAATTTTAAAAAAGAAATAAGTTAAAACGTGTTAGGAAAAAGATTTTTCAGTCTTGTTAATAATGCAAAAGAATCCTGACATGTTTCCTGTATATTCATTAACAGTGACCATCTTGCATAGAAAGAGGCATTGTTCCATTGAAGCAACATTCCTCGGTATTTATCTTTATTTCTCACCCTTTCTTTTCTGATTTCAGTTCGGCTGTCCTGTCTCCTACTGAAGTGAATTTTCCTTGACTTATAAATCTCAGTCTGAACAATTTATATCCCAGGGTAAGCAGTTCTCATCCATATGCCACATTCAGCTTTCAATCTAATTGCATGTAACGTCTTTCACATTCCATCTGAAATGTCCTCTTTTTTAAGAAGTACCCACACAATCGGGAAAAAATGTAAATATATTAAAAAAGGCTTACTACATCTGCTTCTATCCTGCTTTTGACCTTACTACCGTAGCTATAGCACTGCCCATCACCACCATCTTGCATCATCAAGAATGGTGGAAGGTCTTAAGCATAAAACGTATCAGGAAAGACTTAATGAACTCAATCTGTATAGTCTGGAGGACAGAAGGAAAAGTGGGGACATGATCAAAACATTTAAATATGTTAAAGGGTTAAATATGTTTCAGGAGGGAAGTGTTTTTAACAGGAAAGTGAACACAAGAACAAGGGGACACAATCTGAAGTTAGTTGGGGGAAAGATCAAAAGCAACATGAGAAAATATTATTTGACTGAAAGAGTAGTAGATCCTTGGAACAAACTTCCAACAGACGTGGTTGGTAAATCCACAGTAACTGAATTTAAACATGCCTGGGATAAACATATATCCATTGTAAGATAAAATACAGGAAATAGTATAAGGGCAGACTAGATGGACCATGAGGTCTTTTTCTGCCGTCAGTCTTCTATGTTTCTATCTTACATTAACACTATGGGCCTAAAGCCCCTGTCAGCATATTCTTTTACCTAAAACAAAGACTGCTGAACTCAAGAGAGATTTACTTCTGATTACAAGTGTAGATATTCACTCTCTGTCTCAAGAAAGTGGGGACAAATCCAATTCAGAAGTAAATAAAGACAAATTTTGAAACGTGAATTTAAAGTAACCCTTTCCCCCCCCCCCCCCATTCAACTGGCTTTCTTAATGTGACATACATATACAGGTATAGTATCTCTCAACTACTTTTAATCAGTGTTTATTGAATTTATATGCCTTTTTCTCATGGTTCAAGGAGACTGTGAGCAGTTTATGAATCATGGCAATTATTTCTATATCCTGATTAAAATTTGAAAGTAATATGATTAGCTAGTTTGCCAATCTATTTTATAGCAGAAAGAGATTTTGAATAATATTATATTTAAACTGTACAATATTGTGCACTATACATAAAGTTCATTGTACTATGCATACTTAAATCAAAGATTACATTTAAAGAACACCATGTAGTGTTGATATGAAATGTATTCTACTGTAGTTTTTTCCTCTGGTTCTTAGCATGCAATATTTTCCCTTCCATAGAAATCTCACCCTCCATCAACAATCTCATCCACTACAAGGAATACTCCATCCATGTTTTCTATCAGAATTCGCTTCTCCACATTCTTTCTAGATAAAAGAGAAAATGACAGCAATGTTAATTTCAGGATACATTTGCTTTCCATTATTTCCTTCCCTCTACATTCCTCGGGATTTCTAATGTTATACACTTTTCAATGGTTTAAGGGTTTAAGCTTTAAGAGTTAATGTTTTTTCCTTAAAAAACATCTATGAATGTAATTTCATAAAGGCTCAGATTGGAAAAAAGATCTTTAAAATAAAGAATTATCAGGACTTTGTCTAATAACAACTTTCAGAATTTACTGGAGGACACCAGGACAAAAATTATGTGCTAGAATTATATTTGGTAAAGTCGATGATTCCCAAAGGAAAATAGTTATTTTTTTAAACTTATGAAAATGGAAGGTCTTTCTGGAAATGGACACTTCTTTCCAAAGATAATATCGGTTATAAATCATTGTTTAATTCAGGAGTTAAATATGCTGATTCCATGGTCTATAAGTGATTGCTTTGTTGGGGATGTTCTTTTTCACAACACCTAGCTTTGTTATTTTTGTGGCTAACGATTTGGACCATGTGGTCTAAATTTTGAGAATTTGCAGTAGCAAATATAGCTTTGATCCCAGTGGATCTTAGTTGGAGTATCTAGAGAGTAGAGGTCAAAGACTTGATTCTATTCCCTGGATTTTGATATAAGGTACTTTGGTTGAATGCAATCTTTTTTAAAATTTCAAAACCCAGATTCTATTCAATTTCTTCTGAAATATGTACAGTACATCTCTCCGTAATGAACTTTTGCCTTCTAGAAATAGCTTCCAAGAGAATTCAAAATAGCAAAGAATGTCTTTTTAAAAAGTCAATTATATTTACTTGTTAAAAGCACTTCTTAAAGGCCTTGAAAACAAATATAAAGGCCTTTATTTAGTGTCAACGTTATAGATAAATCTTTACAGGTGATATATTCCAAAATTGAGATATGAGTGCCAAAAATAGCAACCAACTCCGTAGTTGCTACTTATGTACTTTTATTAAAGTTTCTGAAGAACCTCGGATATTGTTCTCTGTGTAGACACCAATCAGATATTTACGTCTATGCAATGGGAGGCCAATAACAGAGAGCATAATTCAGAGGACATGTTTTATTTATTTATTGTTAGAGTTGGAAGGGACCATGCGGGTCATTGAGTCCAACCCCCTGCCTAAGCAGGAACCCTATAGCATCCTAGCCAAATGGCAGTCCAATTTTCTCTTTAAAAAATGTTGAATTTGCTTACAAGGAACTCCTCTGGGAAAAATATACTGTAATGTCAATTCAATACAGTCAAGGTTAGGTGGAAGTGATCGTTTTCAATAACTCACCCAGAATTACTTAGGATTGATAGCCATATAATCCTTTTAAACAAAAAAACAACACTTTTAAAATGCCAGAGAAATCCCAAAAAGCCCTAAAGATATTTCTTGGGAGATATTTTTCATAAGAGCTTGCAACTTGGTCTGCATGCTTAGACTAACCGAAATCCTTCCATCTAAATGTCTCTTGCCATGTGCCAGGTCACTATAGACAGCAATATATATATTCATAAACAAGACTGTTATGGATAGGGTCAATGGGTTCTGATAATTTCTGCTCTCTAATATATAATTTTGACACTTGATAAAGTTATCCCTAATTTCCAACAGAAGCAACAAAGGTAACTCACCGAAGCATATGATTGAGGGATTCAAAGAGACAGGAAAGAACTGACATCAGCATTAACTGGAAAAAAATGGGATTCAGAAAAGAAATTCTTATCAATTACAATCAATATCTGGTGTAAGCATATATTTCTGCTTAAGTACTACTCTTCAGAAATCAATTGGAAGCAGAATTAAATTGGGATTTCCACAAGGCTCTTTTACCTAGAAATATACTAGTTTCTTGCACAAAAATTATTTCGTGTAAATCATTATTTGGGGCCCCGTCCAATCAAGATGATTCTCAGAAACTCAATCACAAGCTTCCTCTCTGAAGTTTATTTCTTTCTCTGCTTCCCATTTAACCTTGTCCTGCCAGAGAGATAAATTTTGGGAAAAGGAAGCATGCACCAAATAGAAACTAAATACAAATACGAAATCTAGAATATTCTTTTGCCTACTCTTTTGCCACACTTTTTGTTCATTTGCCTATACAGTGTTCCCTCGATTTTCGCGGGTTCGAACTTCGCGGAAAGTCTATGCCACGGTTTTTCAAAAATATTAATTAAAAATACTTTGCAGGTTTTTTCCCTATACCACGGTTTTTCCCATCCGATGATGTCATATGTCATCGCCAAACTTTCGTCTGCCTTTAATAATTTTTTTTTTAATAAACTTTAATAAATAAGCATGGTGAGTAATAATCTGAATGGTTGCTAAGGGAATGGAAAATTGCAATTTAAAGTGTTAAGGGAAGGCTTGTGATATTGTTCATAGCCAAAAATAGTGTATTTACTTCCGCATCTCTACTTCGCGGAAATTCAACTTTCGCGGGCGGTCTCGGAACGCATCCCCTGCGAAAAGCAAGTACTTCAAAAAATATTTTTAAAGGTTATATTACCTCATTTTCATGGGAACTCCCTACCACATAAAAGAAAAGATCAATGCTGCTTTTATAGACTATCGTTAATCCTTCTAGGAAAGCAATCTCACCTGTAGGGGGAAAAGAGAAAGAGACAATTATTTTATTTATTTATTCATTCATTCATTCATTCATTCATTTGATTTGTATGCCGCCCCTCTCCTAGGACTCGGGGTGGCTCACAACATATTAGAACAACATAACAATATATTTTAAAATCCAATTAATATAGCTAAAAAACTTAAAGACTCTAATATAATTTAAAAAAACATTCATCACCATTCACTCAAGCAAGCATACTAAACATTGCTTGATCAGGGGGCTAAGATCTAATGGCCCCAAGCCTGGTGGCATGAATGGGTATATATCAACATCATGTTCAAAGTATCCAAAAACTGAGATGCTGATGGTTTGCCATACTTCTATTTCTATTCTTTAATTCATTTTGTCAATAAGTACAAGGAAACAAGTATCAGTATAGATACCTGGAAAAAATGGCACAAATAAATGAATATAAATAAGCAAAACATAGCCGTAAACACTTAATATGATTACATATAAATGGGAACAGTAGGACAGGGATGGTAGGCATGCTGAATGCGCTTACGCACACTCCCTTAGGGACCTCTTAAGAAATGTGTAAGGTCCACATAGTAGACAGTTTAAACTCCATAGTAGACAGTTTAAGATCTGGGGGTTAGAGAAACTAACAACAGGATCAGGTAAAGTGTTCCAGATATTTACTACTCTATTGCTGAAGTCGTATTTTCTACAATCAAGATTAGAGTGGATTACATTTAGTTTGTATCTACCGAGAGCCCTTGTGTTATTATGGTAGAAGTTAAAGTAGTAGTTAACAGATACAATATTATGGTCAGAATGTATATGACATAGCTCAAGGTTATCCAGGCCTAAAATTTCAAGCCTGGTGGTATAAGGAATTGCAAGCAGAGGAGTTGAGTACTCTTCTTGTAAAATATCTGTGAACCCTCTCTAATATGTTAATGTCCGAAATACAGTATGGGTATTTTGGCTGTACCTATCTATCTAACATCTGCATAATTCAAGAACTATGGTTCAAAAGGAAGTTTTCCATTGATCCTAGTCATTATTGATATGGTTTTTTAAAAAAAATAAAACCTTTCAAATTTAAGTTACTGGTGACGAGACTTCATGATTGTGCCTGTTATGAAAATAATTCAGAATTCTGTTCTTTGGAAATTGTCCAACCATGAATGCAGCCTCTTTCTGCTACTTGTTAATACTGTTCTGCTACTTCCTGCATTAACTTGAAGCTTTTTTTCCTAGGTTCAAGTCCTGCCTGAAAACCCCCCCACCTGTTTCAAGAATTGGGTTAACTTTAATAAATCAACTCCTCCAAGCAATTGCCCTTTCTCAGGTTTGCACAGAAGCCTGAGAAAAGATTGGCTGATTTAGTGAATAGCAGAGACGTGCTGTGTTCATGTCTGTGTAAGGTCCAAATCAGTGTTCCCAACTTTTTCAACTTGATGGCCTGGCCAGGGGGAGGGGTTGGTTCCATGTGAATGGTAAACACATGCATGACCACAAGTGGCCACCACTCATACAAGTGGAACTGTGTATGTGCTTGCATGCCACTTCTGCAGTCTGGTTCTGAATGGGTAGTGGCTCACTAGTGGGCTGTAGACTGGGTTTGGGGACCTGTGGTCCAAAATACTATATTTTGAATCATTATCAAAGTGTGCCCAATCCTGAGTTTAGTGAAAAATATGTTTGCCCTCATGATCACAATCAAATGGTGCCCCGAAGGGTTTTTCCTAAAATGCCCTGGGTATATAACTTTATGAAAGAGGTCCCATGGGATTGGTGGCATAGAAGTAGAACAAACAAACAAACAAACCAATTTCACCCACTGCTTGCCTCTTTGTTTCTGCTAGACTGAGTTCCTATGACGCTTAACCTCAAACTCAGATTAACAAAACATAATTGCTACAATCACCTACATGCCATGCCCTTAAATGAACCATATTATGGTTTAACATAAAAGTGTATTCATACAGTAGGCTAAGGATTCCTTATAAACTCTGAACTTCAAGCTGCACAACTTTTAGCCTTGCATACATGTACTCTGTATGGTCTTTGTAATCCCTGGCTGCTTGAAATACGTTTTGTCACACAGGAAGGAGATAAGAAATGCTAAATCAAGGGTTTTTGTTCTGCAAGCCAAGTGGTCCACTTGCTGAGTTTTGAGATGAATTTTTACTCACTTTCTGTCTTATGAGTTTTGTTGAAGACATTTCTCTCAAAATTCTTCTGTTCTTTTGTTGATGAAAATGTGTTGTCGTAATACTGTGGACAGCCAGAAGGGAAGATTTAAAATAGGGTTAAAACAACAGAGGGATGGGAAATGATTAGCAAATTGGAATTATCTTTATCGAAGACCATCATATTTCTTAAATCAGTGGAGAGTTGGCCCAACAAATGTTGTTGACCATAGTTTCCATCATCATTTCCCCCTAAAGTTCTGTTTTCTGCCCTTACTTGGCTTAAATCTTCCATCCCATTTCTTTCTTATTTCATCTCTGTTATTCTCTCTAATTTGTAATCTGTGTACTGGTAAATTTAGATGCTAAATTGAATTATTGGAGTGTGCGAAGACCACCACTGCACGTGCATAGGCCTATCTCCAGGAGGACACAAATCATGATCAATTAGGATTTCCATCCTCAAAGAAAACCACAGTGTTTGAAATAGTCTATAGTTGTTGATAACACCTAATTGGTATTGGCTGATTTTTAAGTCTAAATTGTGTTGATAGTGATTACTACTTGATAGGAGTTCATCAGGAAACTAAGAACTACAAATAGTCCTCGAATTACAAGAGCAAGTGGAAGCAGAATTTTCACCATAAATCAGGTGGGACTCAATTTTATGACAATTTTTACAATGGTCGAGTAAATCGATGTGGACAATATACAACTCAAGTTTTCTCAATGGATTTCCCCCCCACAAAAATTGGTAAAATATCACAGTTCTGCAAGACACTACAACCAATTGTAAATGCAAACTGGTTATAAAATGCCCAAATCCAATCATATTAAAATTGTAAAACAATGCTTTATACAATTGGTCATAAATTGAAAACTATTCTGGGAAGTTTAAAAAAATCTGAGAGAAAGACATTAGCAAACTGTTTCCCTATTGGTACTAAAGAAAGTACTCTATATTGACCTGCCCATCTCACCAACAGCTGTGTCTAATTTGAAGGAGTTCTTAACCTTTTTTTTAGATAGATGATGATCAAAGTCCAGATGGGGCCAGTGGCACCAATGATAGATAGCAACTGGCATAGACCATTATGGGTATTTAACGATGAATAAGATAAATAATTTGACTTCTTATAAAGCAATTGCTTATATTCTGTTCCCCACCTAATAAATATAGCCAGCCAAACTTAACATGATCATTTAAAATAAGAATTACTTATTCAATTGGCTTATGTTGTGGTTAGCTCTGGCCCAGCTCCTGCCCCAAGGACTGTGGATGTGGGGGAGACATTCACATGCTGCAGGCCTGTTTTGCCCCCCCCCCCCCCATTGGAATCTGCTGATGAAGGCTCCTCTGACCAAGAAGACATGAGTGACAGGGAGGAGAGTATGGCAGACAGCTCAGAAGGAGATCAATTATCAATTATCTAGCTCCTCCTTGGATTCAGAACAAGAGTTAATGATACAGCCACGCATGCGGAGAGCGATGCATAGACAACAACAACTAAGAGATTATTATCAAAGAAAATGAGGCCACCTGTGGTTGGGTGGGGCTGTGGTAATTAGTGAGGCTGCTATAAATAGCAGTCTGTGGGTTTGGCCATTGTGGAGGATTATCTGATCGTTGTGTTTCATGACTGCTTTACTGACTTTGACCTTTTGTGTGCTGATTTTCCCCCACTTTGAAACTAAACCAGAGCAAAGTGTGTTTCACTTTGTGAAAGAAGAAGGACTGTGAATTGCCTCACAGCTGCAAGCTAAGTATCACATAACTGATAAGGGACTTGTACAAATTACCAGTTTGTTTGGAGACCAGTGCTCTTTGCTATACCAAAAGAGGGCTTAGTTTATGTGAATTTTCATTATAAAGAACATTGTTTTGAATTTTCAAACGTGTGTCTGTGTGAAATTTGTACCTGTGAATTTTTGGGAGGAGTCTACCAGAGAGCCCGACAGAACAGCTTATTTACCTGTACTTTCAGTAGGAGTTAATCAACTATTGCTCTAGATAATTATTTTATATTTTAATTATTGATACTTTGCCTTTGAAGGTAAAATCACTCTAGTTGAAAAATAGTGAATGATTGATACTCTGTTTTCCCCAAAATAAGACATCCCTCAATAATAAGCCCAGCCAGGCTTTTGAGTGCAAAGCAATAAGGCCAAGTGCTAATTTCAGGGTTCAAAAAAACTGTAAGACAGGATCTTATTTTGAGGGAAATATGATATTAACAACAATAATAATTACATAGAAACATAGAAACATAGAAGTCTGACGGCAGAAAAAGACCTCCTGGTCCATCTAGTCTGCCCTTATACTATTTTCTGTATTTTATCTTAGGATGGATATATGTTTATCCCAGGCATGTTTAAATTCAGTTACTGTGGATTTATCTACCACGTCTGCTGGAAGTTTGTTCCAAGGATCTACTACTCTTTCAGTAAAATAATATTTTCTCATGTTGCTTTTGATCTTTCCCCCAACTAACTTCAGATTGTGTCCCCTTGTTCTTGTGTTCACTTTCCTATTAAAAAGAGTTCCCTCCTGGACCTTATTTAACCCTTTAATATATTTAAATGTTTCGATCATGTCCCCCCTTTTCCTTCTGTCCTCCAGACTATACAGATTGAGTTCATTAAGTCTTTCCTGATACGTTTTATGCTTAAGACCTTCCACCATTCTTGTAGCCCATCTTTGGACCTGTTCAATTTTGTCAATATCTTTTTGTAGGTGAGGTCTCCAGAACTGAACACAGTATTCCAAATGTGATCTAACCAGCATTCTATATAGCGGTATCATAATCTCCCTCTTCCTGCTTGTTATACCTCTAGCTATGCAGCCAAGCATCCTACTTGCTTTCCCTACCGCCTGACTGCACTGTTCACCCATTTTGAGACTGTCAGAAATCACTACCCCTAAATCCTTTTCTTCTGAAGTATTTGCTAACACAGAACTGCCAATACAATACTCAGATTGAGGATTCCTTTTCCCCAATTACAATTACAATAAGAATAATGGAAATTTCAGCCTTTGTTGTTATCCCTGTTAGAATATGTGAAACTGATTTCAGTGTAAAATCATTCATATTCTTATTCTATAGGATGGCTAGAATTTATGAACTCCAAAATATCCTCAAAAACCTTATTGTTTATACAGTATGTGATCTGGCAGCAATTCTGCTCCCTCCAAAACTATACAGCAGAAAATGCAGAATAAGAGTGACTAGTAGATGACTTTTATTCCAACCAACTGCTTGGACAATTGGGCTTTTTCTTATAAGAAGTAGACAGCTGGGGCAACTGGGATGCTTAATGGAGCTTTATAAATACAGCATTGAGGAGGAAATGAATTGAATGAGACATAAGTGATAAATTGAGAGTGAAAATGTTTTCTCTGTCAGAATACTACAATGCAGGGACTCTGACCAAAGCTGACACAGAAGAGAGAGAGAAATCTTCCTATTATGAGGAGCAATTGACAGAAATCATAAGGTATTTGGCTGCAAGCAGCAAAATGATTTAAAAAGAGTAGATAGAGAGGAAATCTCTTGGATAATTTCAGAGGCCTCCAGAATGGCACTCAGATGCCTCAAATGCAATTTTGCAAACACAATATTATATAGATATATGGAAATAGAAGGGGGGGATTATGAACTGTCTACCATATTTTTCAGAGTGTAAGAGGTACCTTAGTTTTGGGCAAGCAAAACAAGGGGGGTGGGGAAATCTGCCTCTGTCTCCAAGCAAACAGCAGAGATTATATACACTGTTTGCTGGGTATTTCTGTGCATGTGTGCCTGACCCATAGAAATAGCAAAGATTTGGAGAAATGTACATTATGGCAGGATATTAATCCCAGAAAGTTTTCTTAAATGTAATCACACTAACTCCTCCCAATTATTTAAACAGATTTGCTCCAAACATGACTTAGTCAAGATTTAACTCAGCTGTCTTATTTTAATACTAAACAGGACACTGTTACATTTCAGATTATACTTGTACAGATTCTATTAAAATTGATGTGGCTTTCTTGAAATATACATTATTCTCTGCTATTTAAAAGAAGATAAAATACCACCGAACCTCTTCAGATAAAGCATTTATTTTAAAAAGCTTCTTTATTTTATTAAGTTGTCTAGAACAATAATAAAGCAATCTAAAAAAAAAAATCTTATAATTTGAATATTCTATAGGCATTTATAGTTATATAAATGTTTATATACATTTATATTTATAGTTATATAAATTATAGCTCTGAGTCTTCGGAGAAGGGTGGCATGCAAATCTAATAAATATTATTATTATTATTATTATTATTATTATTATTATTATTATTATTATTATTATTAATAATAATAATAATTGTTATTAATAATTGTTTTTATAATATAAAAAACGACTTGTCCCACTGATGGAAGATATTAACTCTGCACTTGCAACGGTCAATGTAACTTCAATTGAAGAATTGAATCAGCTTGCCTACAGTACAGCTGTGATAGTAACTAAAGAACTAGGGTTACTGCAACAGAAACTAATCGGAAAACCAACTGGAAAACCAAAATGGAAAATCCGACTAGAACTGAAAATCAAAAGCTTGAGATCAGATGCAAATAACTTGAAGAACATTAAGGAGCAGAAACTTAACAATCAGAATATCAAAGTCTATTTGACAAAAAAGTACTGCCTTAGTACAAGAAGCTCTGGAAATTGTAAAGCAGCAGATAACAGCGACAGCCTAGAAAATTGAGCGATATGAAGCTAGGATCACCCAGTACAGGCAGAATCAAACATTTCAATCCAACCAGAGACAGTTCTACCAGAACCTGCATCAGCAAACAGATAAGAAAATTGAAAAGCCAGAGGTGAAAATAACAATAAAGTTCTGGAAAGATCTCTGGGAGGTTGAAACTGCTTGGTGGATAAAGGAGTTTGAGAAAAAATTCTCAAAGAGCAATATGCAGCAGCTGGAAATAACACCTGAAATGATTGCAGAAAGAGTGAAGAAAGTAAAGAACTGGACATCTCCTGGCACTGATCAGGTGCATGGTTTTTGGCTGAAATACCTGACCAGCCTGCATGCAAAAATGGCCGAATTGTTCAACAAAATGCTGCAGACAGGAAATATCAGTGAATGGCTTACAACTGGCAGAACATATTTAATACAGAAAGACGTACCGAAAGGAGCCATACCAGGCCAATAACATGTTTGCCGACCATGCTCAAACTTCTGACAGGTATCATAGCTGACAGAATTCAGGACTACCTAGAAGAAAATGACATCATGCCAGTGGAGCAAAAGGGCAATAAAAGATGAAGCAGATGTACGAAAGACCAGCTCCTAATTGATAAAATGATTTCGGAGAACTGTAAGAACAGGAAAACAAACCTATACATGACCTGAATTGACTACAAGAAAGCCTTTGACTCATTGCCACACAGCTGGATCATAAAATGCCTGGAAGTCATTGGAGTCAATGAAAACATCAGGAAATTCATAGAAAAGGTGATGAAATATTGGAAGTCTGAGCTTTTTGCCGGGAATGAAAGCTATGGACTGATCAACATCAGAAGGGGCATCTTCCAGGGGGACTCTTTGTCCCCATTGCTATTCATCATCGCTATAATCCCGCTGTCACTCATCCTACAGAAAACAAACCTAGGCTACCAAACTGCTAGGAATTCACCAAAAATTTCACACCTGCCGTATATGGATGACCTGAAGTTGTATGGAAAATCAGAAACTGAGATACAGTCACTAACCAACACTGTGCGAATCTTCAGCAATGACATCAGCATGGAGTTTGCCTGGATAAATGCGCCACAGTGGCACTGAAAAAAGGGAAAATAACTGAAAGTGAGGGCATCGAAATGCCAAATGGTCAAACCATCAAGTGCCACCAGCCAAAAGCCTACAGATACTTGGGCATCTTGCAACTGGATAATATCAAGCATGGTCATGTGAAAACTGTGATCAGCAAAGAGTACATCCAGAGGACCAGAAAAAATTTGAAGAGCAAACTGAATGGTGGCAACCCTATCAAGGCTATAAATACTTGGAGCATACCTGTCATTAGATACACAGCTGGCATAGTGAACTAGACTCAAGCAGAGCTGGACAACTTGGACAGGAAAACCAGAAAATTAATGATGATCCATCATGCACTACACCCCCACAGTGACGTTAACAGGCTGTATTTACCAAGGAAAATAGGCGGCAGAGGACTTTTGCAAGTGAAGCAGACAGTGGAAGAAGAGAAGCATGCATTAGCTGACTATGTGAAGGAGAGCAAAGAGTCAGCGTTGATGGAGGTCAACAATAGGAAGCTTCTCAAGATGAAGCAAACCAAAGACCAGTATAGAAAAACTGTAACTCAATGTCAAATGGACAGTTGGCAGAACAAAGCATTGCATGGCCAGTTCTTGGAGAAGATTGAAGTGGATAAACAAAAGACCTGGTCATGGCTTACAAGTGGAACACTCAAAAAGGAGAAGAAGGACTAATACTGGCGGCACAAGAACAGGCCATTAGAACAAATGCTGTCAAAGCCAGAATTGAAAAATCAACAGACGATCCAAAATGCAGACTCTGTAAAGAAACAGATGAAACAATCAATCACATACTCAGCTGCTGCAAAAAGATCACACAGACTGACTACAAGCATAGACATGATGCTGTGGCACAGATGATCCACTGGAACTTGTGCCGGAACTACCATTTACCAGTGGCAAAGAACTGGTGGGATCATAAGCCCGAAAAAGTGGTCGAAAATGAGCAAGCAAAACTACTGTGGGACTTCCGACTTCAGACTGACCGAATTCTGAAGCATAACACACCAGACATCCTGATTGTAGAGGGGAAAAAAGTATGGATCATCGACATCGCAATCCCAGGGGACAGCAGAATTGAGTAGAAGCAGCTAGAGAAATTAGTGAAATATGAAAATCTAAAAATCGAGCTGCAACGACTCTGGCATAAGCCAGTGAAAGTGGTCCCAGTGGTACTTGGCACGCTGGGCGCAGTGCCAAAGGATCTCAGCGGACATTTGAAAACCATCGGAATTGACAAAATCTCCATGTGTCAATTGCAAAAGGCTGCCTTACTGGGATCGGCAAACATAATTCGCTGCTACATCACGCAGTCCTAGGTGCTTGGGAAGTGCCCGACTGGTGATGAAATATGAAATCTAGCATAGTGATCTTGTTTGCTGTGTTGTATTGACATAATAATGATGATGATGATGATGATAATAATAATAATAATATTGACACATCTGTACATCCAATTTCAGTAACAGATTAGCACAAGAAAATTAAATTCTGACTTTTCCTCTCTCCCCCAGCAATTTGCCTCCTTGCAAGTGTAGTTTCACTTTCATTTTAGCAGGTGAGCCTGCCTGCAGCTCAATCAGCTGGTAGTTGGGAGGTTAATAATTGCTTGTGCTAATCAGGCTGTGCACTGTTTGCTGCAAGGAGGTAAATTCCTGGGAGGCAGAGGCCAAAGGGTAGGGATGGCTAGGTGGGGCTACATTCGGTGTATAAGATGCACCCCTCATTTGGGGAGTAAAAAAAATTGTCTTATACCTAGAAAAATACTTAGCAAAGGGAGTAATCCTATGAATTGAACAGCCACTTTGGTCAAGTGGGTAACTGCTGGTCTTGCCTTAATTATGAAAGCTGGTGGTATGAAATTGTGTCAGTCTCAGTCACTCTCTTTTAGCTCAATCCACATCAGTTGTTGTGGAGGAAAAAGGAGATGGAAAGAGTGGAAGCCAAAAGAAGGGAATCATATTTTCCACCTTAAGCAGTTTTCTTAACTCTCCCTGACTTCAGGCTTATCAGTAAGTAAGTAAAGTAAGCATTCAATAAGTAAGCAAAATGTCAAACAAAATCTCTGGGAGTATCCTACCTTGGCCAAAAGTCGCTGCCCAAAGCTGTCCAAGATGAAAATTGCTTTAATGGTGTACAGAGATGGTTCCTAATGGTGTACAGAGAGATGGTTGAGACAACAAAATAATTAAACAAATACAGTGATACCTCGTCTTACAAACGCCTCATCATACAAACTTTTCGAGATACAAACCCGGGGTTTAAGATTTTTTTGCCTCTTCTTACAAACTATTTTCACCTTACAAACCCACCGCCGCTGCTGGGATGCCCCGCCTCCAGACTTCCGTTGCCAAAGAAGCACCTGTTTTTGCGTTGCTGGGATCCCCCTGAGACTCCCCTCCATAGGAAAACCCACGTCCGGACTTCCATGTTTTTGTGATGCTGTAGGGCAATCCCAGCAGGGCAAAAATGGGCACTTCGCTGGCAACGGAAGTCCGGAGGTGGGGTTTCCCAGCAAGGGGAGCCTCAGTGAAATTGCAGCATTGCAAAAACACAGAGGTCCGGAGGTGGGGTTTCAAGGACTTCAGTGTTTTTACGATGCTGCGATTTCACTGATGCTCCCTTGGCTGGGAAACCCCACCTCCAGACTTCAGTTGCCAGCAAAGCGCTCGTTTTTGCGATGCTGGGATTCCCCTGCAGCATCGCAAAAACACAGAAGTCCAAATGTGTGGTTTCCCATGGAGGGGAGCGTCAAGAGAATCCCAGCAGCACCAAAATGGGTGCTTCGGCTGTCAAAAGGGGTGAATTTTGGGCTTGCACGCATTAATCACTTTTCCATTGATTCCTATGGGAAACATTGTTTCATCTTACAAACTTTTCACCTTAAGAACCTCGTCCCGGAACCAATTAAGTTTGTAAGACAAGGTATCACTGTACATTGGAAAGAGAGGCATTAATAAACGAGAATGTTTATATTTCAAATGAGGGGTCCATGGTGCCCTCTGAAAGTGGTTGTTTTCTTGCAGACTTTTCATTTACCACAGTAGGCAACATCACCAATGCTGCTAGGGAGATTGAATTTGCCCTCAATTTGTATTCTAGTGGCTTGTCCTGTCAGTATTCATGGGATTGGTCTTGTAGTGGTTTTTGTGGTGGGTGAGCTATTTACTGTTGGGTTTGTGGGCAGTTCTTTTATTGAAGTATTGTTGATGAACATGACCTAAGCATAGCCCATAAAATCATCTGCTACAACGTTCTTCCTATCAACGACTACTTCAGCTTCAACCACAACAACACACGAGCACACAACAGATGCGCTCTAAATGTGACTGCAGGAAATATGACTTTAGTAGTTGATGCATGGAACTCACCACCAGACTGTAGTATCATCACCTAACCCCCACCGTCCACTATTGACCTCTCCCAATTCCTAAGAGGTCAGTAAGGGGCATGAATAAGTGCACCAGTGTGCCTTCTGTCCCCTGTCCTGATGTTTCTCTTTTACTAGTATCATTTATATAAATATTATATCTTTGTGTACCACCAATACATTTGTGACAAAACAAAATAAATAAAATAAAAATAAAATTTCTTGACTGCTGGTCTGATGTCAACCTTGGTATCCATTTATGCTGTTGACTGCTGATGAAGAGGTATTTTAGACTTTTTGCTAACTTTTTGAGTTTTGATAGTTTCTTTTGCACCGTCTGTAGTTGTTATGTCTATGAATCTATTGATGAGTGATTTGTCAAGTGTGTCAGGATTCCGGGAGTTCTCTGGCATTTTTTAATTTGACTTGACTTAAGATGATCAATTTCCCCATTAAAATTAGGGTTAAGTCTGTCCATTTTGTAAGAAAATTAATGAGTTTTCATCATGTCTTGTGCTAGTTGGTATTCACTCCTAGTCTTCTGACCGTTGGTCCTACAAAATGGTGGTCACAATCATTACACAGAATGTTGTAGATGACTCTTTTTTTTTTTTCTAGGGCTGTTTGTCTTCTGGCTTAATAAGGATATTTTGCAGGGCTTTACTTGGTTTGTGTCCAACATCAATGCCACGCAGTTCAGGGATGAAATGAACCCGTTTCTCTCATGCCTGTTGGTTTTGTCAGAGAGCCGGTTGAGAAGGGAACGTGAGGCTCCACCCATGAAGGGCTACCAAATTTTTTATTACCACACTATGGCTGTGGCTTATGCAGGATGCCCTGCATTTTCTTTCAACAGTGCAAATTGGGTGCTCTGGGGTGGAGCTCCATTGCACTACCCCACTGCGTAGTCCCCCCGTCCTGGCAGCAGCCCATCTCTGGGCTCCACCATCCACCCAGACACTACCATTTGCGTTCTTTTACCCTCTGTGCATGCACAAAATGCTTTGTGCATGCGCAGAGGGTAAAAAACCCGAAATGGTGGCGTCCGAGCAGGTGGGTGGAGTCTTGAGCTCCCTTCATGATTGGCTCTCTGACGACCAACAAGCACAAGCGAACCGGGAACATTGTACCCTTGATGTACTTGTAATACTCTGTTGATGGTTTCTGAGATGTTTTTGATGTGTGGCGGTGTTATTTCTAACGGTTGGGTTGTTTGTGGTTTATTGGGTATGGAGTGGGTAAAAATGAAGTCCCTGATGTTCAACATCTATTCAATAGGCTTTTCTGAAACTTTTCTTTGCATTATTTCAACTATATTTCTACATGTCTATAGTTAACCTGCTTAATTCTCATCACAACCTCTCTTTGTTTAATCTTTCTGTATTAAAGTTCTGGATTCTATTACATTTCTAATCAAACCAGCTCAGCAAGGATAGAAGATACAGGCAGTGTTGGTGATGGTGAAGGAGATGGGAAATCAAGTAGAGGATTTTAAGGCATTCCTGAATAGCATTATCCGAAATAGAAACATTTTTGCTACTGTTGTTAATTTGTTTAAGTATACACAAATTTTACATTACAAGGATTATGCCTTGACAGCATAATAAGCCAACAAACATCAAATCAGAATGTGCACAAAATAGTTATCAGTGCAGATGTGTGTAAATTGTTTCAATATTTATTTTTCCCCTTTGCGTCTCCTTCCCTTCACAATCCGGTTCACCCAACTCTGGTTAATACTTTAGATCGGATTGGTGGTTTGCTACAGCTCTCCGCCCCCCACCCCGCGTCCCCTACTCTACCTATAGTCCCAAGGACTCGACCCAATGAAAATTAGGGCACTAATTAAGACCACTTCATTCTGTTTCCCTCTCACTCAGGAGAATTTTTTCCCCTTCCAATATCCCAGCACTCTTTTTCTGCCTGGCAGAACGCGTGCCAAAACTTTAGAGAACCGAAGTTCTTACGTAGGCATTTGTTGTGATGCCTTCCCCCACCCCCGTGGCGCCCGCCTTCCTTGCAGCTGCCTCCCCACCCGCTTACCAGTAACAGACCAGAGGGGATTTCCATGGCTCCAGGCGGCACTCCTCCGGCGCGGTCCGCACCTCCACCTCCTCCTCCTCCACCACCACCGGATCCCCTAGCAGCGTTGCCGAGGTGGTCGTGCTGACGTGGCCGGGCCTCTGCTTTTCTCATCTCGGGTCGTTCAACGCCAGAGCTCCGTTCAGACCAACTGAGCTGCTCCGCCCCATTCGGGCATTGGGTGGGCTGCAACGCTTCCCCCTCCCCGCCTTCCCGGCCTCTAAGTATAGAATGAAGGACCACTTCTTAAAATGTCCACGCAGAGAAGACGCGGCGGAAGAGAGAGGCGGGAGGCGTGGGAAGCGAAGTTCTGCCAATCTGTAGCGAGAGAGAAAAGAGCAGCCAAGGATTTGATAGAAACATAGAAAACTAACAGCAGGGAAAGGGTGGATGAGTCCGTCCATGGAGGGTTTTTTTGTTGTTGTTTGTTTGTTTTGGTTTTCGATTATTTTATTTTTTAATTTTCGGATGATGGACATTTGTTTATCCCAATCATTGTTTAAACTAAGTTACTGAGGATTGGCTCCCTGAAAGTTGCTTCCAACCTTCCACTGTTAAGTAATACTTTTTAACATTACTTTTGAAGTTTCTTCCTGTCAGTTTGAGGTTATGGTATTTTGGTATTAATATTTTGCTTAATATTGAAAAGTACTGCCTTTTAGAACCTTATTTACACCCTTAATATATTTAAAGGTTTTAATCCTGTCATACGGGGCTGTTCCCTGCTGAGCTCCAGGCTGAAGATACTCAATTCCTCATGGTGATCCCTCTAGTGATTCATCCTTGAATTTTGTTTGCCTTCCCAACTGGCCACACAAATGTTCTGATTTGCAGTCATCTGCTATGAACAGATGATGTTAGTTTTTCAGGAGATGGAATTCCTTCCTTCCTTCCTTCCTTCCTTCCTTCCCTCCCTCCCTCCCTCGTTCCCTCCCCAGGAGATGAAAAATAGGAAAATATTTCTCAATTCATGATCTTTACCATTATTCAAAATACTTTATGTAGAAACCAACAGCTTCACCAACAGGGACTGTGGAAGGATTGGATAGCCGTCTGATGGTCCCTGGATTATCAGCCATTTCTATTTTTTCTCTTCTTTCCTCCCACTCCTGATATCTATAGTTAGTAAGCTTGTTGGCATTATTAGGAGTAAATTTAAAAGCAGTGTAACTCAACTAGCAAATTTTTGGCAATGTTTTGAAAGCAAACTTACTTTCTTTCTTTCTTTCTTTCTTTCCTTCTTTCCTTCCTTCCTTCTTTCTTTCTTTCTTTCTTTCATAGAAACATAGAAGATTGACAGCAGAAAAAAGACCTCAAGGTCCATTTAGTCTGCCCTTATACTATTTCCTGTATTTTATCTTAGGATAAGATGTTGTAAATTGTTTCACTTTGTTGTGAGCCGCCCCGAGTCTGCGGAGAGGGGCGGCATACAAATCTAAATAATAAATAAATTAAATAAATAAATAAATTCTTTCTTTCTCTTCCTTCCTTCCTTCCTTCCTTCCTTCCTTCCTTCTTTCTTTCTTTCTTTCTTTCTTTCTTTCTTTCTTTCTTTCTTTCTTTCATAGAAACATAGAAGATTGACAGCAGAAAAAAGACCTCATGGTCCATCTAGTCTGCCCTTATACTATTTCCTGTATTTTATCTTAGGATTCTTTCTTTCCTTCCTTCTTTCTTTCTTTCTTTCTTTCTCTTTCATATAATTGTGTAAGATGCATCAGGTAGTAGTTTCACATTGCAGATGGCTAGAAATTGAATAAAATTGATATTTTTCACACCATCATATAAATTTATAGCAGAAGACAGATTTTACAAGAGGAGTTTAGAGTTTAATGTTGCTTTGTGTCCATTTGATGAGAAATAAAACATAGAATTTCAGTAGAGACTGCAGTATTTCTTTTCAAACATTTACATAGTTAGTCTTCGAATTATGACCACAATGGAGGCCAACATTTATGTTATTAAATGAAAAATTCGTTAAGTGGGTTTTGTCCCATTTTACAACTTTTCCTGCCACATTTGTTAAGTGAATCACTGAAATTGTTAAATTAATAACACGGTTGTTAAGTGAATCTGGTTTCCCCACTCATTTCGCTTGTCGGAAAGTCACAAAAGCTGATCCCATGACCTCAGGACACTGCATTCATCATAAATATTTATTTATTCGACTTCTATGCCACCCAATCCTAAAGGGCTCAGTTATCAAGCATCTGAATGTAATTCCCATGACAATGTGGCTATGCTTTGCTACCAGACCAGGTAATATCTTCAGCAGAGTTTAGAGTTTAAGATATTACTTAGCCTGATAAAAAAAGAGTTCAGAAACCTGCCCACAAGCTTAGAGAATGAACCTTCACCCTCATCCTACATCCAAGCTACAGTTATTCACCACTATTGCAAATTATAATACTTTTAAGACACGTCTGTCTCTCTATGCATCCGGGATATTTTGTTCAGTATTATTAAAAAATAATATTATAGAAGAAAAAAAATCTGACAAAACTGTTCTAATATAACCCATTTAAAGATATCATATAGATTGCAATGTAAAAGTTGAAATCCCCTCTAAAGGTAACATCTTTAAATCATGCTTGACTTTGGGGGCATCCATGTGGTTTTCATACCAATATGAATATGCTACTGCAAATTCTTCTTAGGTGGTTTTGTCTATAATCATAAGCCAATTCAAAGTCAACCAAAATTCATAGGTATTATCACTTAACTGGCCCAAATTCTTGCCAGATACTAGTAAATTCTTATTTGGGGCCATGACAATAAAATATTGGAATATTTCCAAGCCTGATGGTATTCTTAATGTGGATCTCCTAGTTATGGAAAGGGTAGAATGTATCTTCCAGTGGCAAATGAATTTTATAATGGTGTCTAATGGTGCCATTAATATTGGGATATAGTGATACCTCGTCATACAAACCCGGGGTTTAAGATTTTTTTGCCTCTTCTTACAAACTATTTTCACCTTACAAACCTAAGCCACTCAGCCACTGGGATGCCCTGCCTCCAGACTTCTGTTGCCAGCGAAGCGCCTGTTTTTTTGCTGCTGGGATTCCCCTCAGGCTCTCCTCCATGGAAAACACCACCTCCAGACTTCCGTGTTTTTGCGATGCTGCAGGGGAATCCCAGCAGTGCAAAAATGGGCACCTCGCTAGCAAGAGAAGTCCGGAGGTGGGGTTTCCCAGCGAGGGGAGCCTCAGCGAAATTGCAGCATCGCAAAAACACGGAAGTCCGGAGATGGGGTTTTGAGGACTTCCATGTTTTTGCGATGCTGCAATTTCGCTGAGGCTCCCCTCACTGGAAAACCCCACCTCCAGACTTCCGTTGCCAGCGAAGCACCCATTTTAGCACTGCTGGGATTCCCCTGCAGCATCACAAAAACACGGAGGTCCACGGAGGGGAGCCTCAGGGGAATCCCAGCAGTGCAAAAATAGGCGCTTCTGCTGGCAATAGGGGTGAGTTTTGGGCTTGCACGCATTAATCACTTTCCCATTGATTCCTATGGGAAACTATGTTTCATCTTACACCTTACAAATCTCATTCCGGAACCAATTAAGCTCATAAGACGAGGTATCACTGTATTGGTACAGACCTGTACCAATTTAGAAAACAAAATTTAGAAAACAGAGGTGCTGTGTTTTTTCTTGGTACAACATAGGTGGGATAGGGTAGGAAAAGAATAGAAAGAAGGAACTGGGATAAAATTGGGTAGAAAGGGATGGGAAGAAAGGCTGGAGCACATTGTACTTAAGGGAGGCATCTTATTTAATATCACCTCATCCTTAGCAGTACTGCATCTATCTGGTACATGAAAGGGTCTTTATGAAGGAAGAAACATGAGAAAGTCTGGATCATATGATTGTGTAACAGATAAGTTTTTATAATAATGTATTTTAAATTAGTTTTTTAAAAAGTTTTTAACATTAGATTTGTATTTATATTGTACAGTATTGCTGTTATGTTGTGAGCTGTCCTGAGTATTCAGAGAGGGGCAGCATACAAATCTAATAAATAATAATGAATAAAAATAATAATATAGAAAGCAGATTATTCTGAAGAAATAAATTGCACTAAGTTTACAGAGTCTCTTTCCCTCTGCTACAGTTGTATACTTGGCTAACGAATCTGGACATTCCACTAGAAAGTATAGTTGATGAATTAATTTCTGCTATGACATAAATAATCCATAATCATGAAATGTCTTCAGCTAGTACTTTCTAAGGGTTTTGAATTTCAGTTCCCCATAATTCCAAATCCTGAACAGCGTTTTCTAAAACTAAAGATTAACATATATGGATGGTAGCAGTTGAAGAAGATTACCCCAAATTCTTGGCTATAACTGCCATGTACAATACATGTCCTTTATGCTTTCTGAAGCTTACTCAGTAAAACAATTATTGCTGTTATTAGGTCGCTAAGTCATATCTGACTCTTCATGATCTCATGGACCATAGCATATCAGGCCATCCTGTCCTCCACTGTCTCCAAGATGTTCTCAAATTGATGTTCATTGCATGGATGACACCATCTAACCACCTTATCTTCTGCCGGCCTTTTCCCCTTTGCCTTTAATTTTGCCCCAAATCAGAGTCTTTTCCAATGACTCCTCTCTTCTCATTAAGTGGCCAAAATATTTGCATTTCAGCTTCAGTATCTGTCCTTCCAAAAAAACACAAAAGACAAACATGATACAAACTAATAATAGAAAAGCCAAAGTGTGCATTTAACTAGGTTTATGAGTACAGCCAAATCATAACAAAATCATTTAATTGCCATAGGTTTTTTGGGCGGCTATGTCTAAGTACTGCTAGATTATAATTTAATACATTTTAAAAATTTTGTTCAGGTAGAGCTGTGTTCTAGTTCATTCATAAGATTTTATCTATCTATCTATCTATCTATCTATCTATCTATCTATCTATCTATCTAGTGCAATACATAATACATATAGTAGAGAATAGACATGAGGTAATATATATAAAGAAAAATATAAAAATAGAGGAAAAGATATATGAAAGGAAGAAAATATATATGACATATGAGATAAAGGAAAGACAATTGGACAGGGGACGAAAGGCACACTAGTGCACTTATGTACACCCCTTACTCTTAGGAACATGGAGAGGTCAATCGTAGATAGTCTAAGGGAGAAATGTTGGGGGTTAGGGGTTGACACTATTGAGACCGGTAATGAGTTCCACTCTTCGACAACTCGATTGTTAAAGTCATATTTTTTACAGTCAAGTTTGTAGCGGTTAATATTAAGTTTGAATCTGTTGCGTGCTCTTGTGTTGTTGTGGTTGAAGCTGAAGTAGTCATTGACAGGTAAGTAGTCATTGACAAGATGTGCTTCTTTGCAGTGGTGGGTTCCTACTGGTGCGCTAGGCCAGTGTTTTTCAACCAGTGTGCCGTGGCACACTAGTGTGCCGCGAGACATGGTCAGGTGTGCCGCGAAGCTCAGAGAGAGAAAGAAAACAAAAGAAAGAAAGAGAAAGAAAGAGCAAGAGAGAGAGAAAGAAAACAAGAGAGAAAGCAAGCAAGAGAGAGAAAGAAAGCAAGAGAGAAAGAGAGAAAGAGAGAAAGATAACAAGAGAGAAAGAAAGCAAGAGAGAGAAAGAGAGAGAAAGAAAGAAAGCAAGAGAGAGAGAGAGAAAGACATAGAGGGAAGTAGGGAGGGAGAGAGAAAGAGCAAAAAAGAGGAAAGAAGGAAGAGAGAAAGAAAGAGGGATGGAGAGAGAGAGAAAAAAGAGGGAGAGAAAGAGGGAGAGAGAAATAGAGTGAAAGGGAGGAAGAGAGAGAATTTTTTTGTCCAAACTTTTTTTAGCTGCCCCCCCCCTCAATGTGCCCCATGGTTTTGTAAATGTAAAAAATGTGCCGAGGCTCAAAAAAGGTTGAAAATCACTGCGCTAGGCAACTCCACATCAGTAATGGCCGCCAGATTGCGCAATTTGCGTGCGGCCGCTTCAGTGCCGGTCCATCGGGTGGTACCATCTTTTTTTTTGTTCAATTATTTGGCTTTTTGGCTTCCTGTGCATGCACAGAAACTAAATTTCATGAGGGGATGCTCATGCATGAGAGATTTCAGTGATTTTGTTTTCTTCCACACATATATGGAAGCAAAAAATCACCAAAATCACACACGAATATCCCCTCGCAAGATTTTGGTGCATTTTTGCTTTCTGCACATGGGTGGAAGTAAAATTGCATGAGGAATGTGCAATGAAGAGAATGTAGGCACAGCATACCAGTTTGCAGATAAGTGCAACCCGCTGCTGCTTCTCTGGTACTGTTCCAAATGTACAGTACCTCCCTTATTATTTGGGACAATATCTAATCAACCTGATAATGATGACTAGCTCTTCTAAAAAGGGTCCAGATGCTTTGCTACTAATTGCTTCCATGGAAGGGAATACTAAGTACCTAGGAGAAGTTGTTGAGGATAAACAGGCTACTGGAAAAGTTTCAATTAGTGCATAAAGGAGGCAATTAATTAACTTGGATTCTACTCCAAAATACTATGGAAGTTAAGAAAAGGGGAGCTTTGAAAGGACCTTAGTTAATTCTGACAGGCTTTGTATATCTAGACAGCTCTCTATTTCAGCATTATAGCCTGTCTTGAATTTGTAATAGCATTTAGTACTGCTGCTTTGCACACTGAAAAAAAATATGTTGGGTTAGATCTATATACCCATTATATCTTCCACCAGTAGGGCGATTATCTCACTTTTGAACATAATGCATAAGTTCTTTCTATTTTCTTCAAAAACGCATTTTCGATCACTTTTGTGAGGAATGTTTTGCACTATTGTGACCGTCGTCTCCAGCAAGTTCAACACATTCCATATTGCATTCATACTTTCATTCTTATTTCTGGAATATTCCTGTGAATGCCTGGAAATTGTATATTGTACTGTATATTGCAGTGATGGTGAACCTTTTTTCACTCGGGTACCAAAAGAGCATGTGCACACGCTGTTGCCTATGCGTGAGTGCCCACACCCATAATTCAATGCCTAGGGAGGGCAAAAACAGCATCCCCCGCCCCCAGGAGTCCCTCTGAGGCTGGAAACGGCCTGTTTCCCAACTTGTGGTGGGCCCAATAGGCTCATGTTTTGCCCTTCCCAGGCTCCAAAGGCTTTCCTGGAGCTGGGAGAGGGTAAAAATGCCCTCCCACATTCCCCTGGAGGCTCTCTGGAAGCCAAAAATGCCCACCCAGAGCTTCTGTGTGAGCCAAAAATCAGCTGGCCGCACATCAGTGCACGTTGGAACTAAGCTAGGGCAACGGCTTGAGTGCCAGCAGATATGGCTCCGCGTGCCACCTGTGGCACCCATGCCATAGGTTCGCCATCACTAGTATATTATGTATGGAGTAATAAGCTAAATCCAGATTGGATTATCTTATTACTCTATAAACTGGACTCTATCATGAACATAACTGCATGATTATAATCAGTAGTGGGTTGCTACTGTTACGGTAGAGGATGGTGCACTGGTAGCAAATGGTGCACTGTGCACGCAGCTTCAGTCCTCTTGCGTGCGTGTGTGTCCCAGCATATTTTTCCTTTGTGCACATGCACAGAAGCAAAATCTTGTGAGGGGATATGTGCACACATGAGATTTTGGTGGTCGCCAAAATCTCAAACACGGGCACGGCCCCTCCAGGAGATTTCAGCACGTTTTTGCTTCCTGTGCATGTGCAGAAGCAAAAGCATACTAGGATGCACGCGTGCGCATTGAAGAAGCCTGAAGTATGCACACAGCGCACCAGTAGCAGATCAGATGATTAGTTAGTGTATCGTACACAATGCAGTAGGTATCAGTTTTGGTAGACTTTGGAGATAGTGGAGGACAGAGGGGCCTGGAATGCTATGGTTTATGAGGTTGGATGTAAGCTAGCGATTGGTCAAAAGTCAAACTGGGAGAGTGACCCAATTAACTAAAATCTGCATACTTTGTCAATAATCACCAAGGCACTTTGACTGATAACACTCAATAATATTATATGCTTTTATTTGTCAGAGACCTAGAGAAAGACATTATTATAGTTCAATAAAAACTTGAAGAAAGTCACAAGGTTTATAGGTAGAGTTGAAAAAGCCCTTCCTGAAACCTTGGAGTGAGTCACTATTGATAATGAAATAGATGAAGTGGACCAAGAACTCTGATTTTTAAAATGGCTATTTCATATATAATTAAAATTTTAATTGTCCTTCAATTGCTTCTTTTAATAATGGCCTTGAAATAGCAGCACAGACTTATATCATTTGGTACCACTGAAACTTTTATGAAATGCCACAAATAAACTTTCCTTGAGCTTTTCAACACATGAAATGCACTAATGAGAAGCTGAACCAATAGAATATAGGATAATGAATTTGGTAGGCTGTCAATTAGGATTAAGAGTAACAAACAAACAAAATCTCACTTATATATGTTTTCCAAAAATGATAGGAACAGGATTGGGGAACCTGAGCAGACAAAATTCCTTTTGGAGTGTTTATATTAATGAACCAAAGAAGTACGTACCATTAGTGATGTTTCTTTTACTCACTAAAGCATTCTTGTTTGTTTTTTCTTATATTTCAAGGATACTTGAAATGCTAATATTTGCAAAATATAAACTTAAATATGATTTAAAACCACATGCTATACATTTTTATCTATGTTTTAGTACAAAAATAATTTAAATAAGTTTGAGAACACACTGAGTGAAAGGTTTTTGTTCTTTTAAATTTCATTCTGGTCTTAATTGAAGATATTATTATTATCTAGAAAATATGACAAAGAATATCTAGACAAAACTAGATCTCACAAATGTGTTCTGAATTAATGTATGAAATTGATTTGCGTTAATCCATGTTATAGCCAATCTGCAACAATACAATATCACTTGTGCAACAGGCTACGTATAGAATAGACCTATCAGTAAAAAAACCTTCATTTAAAACATCACATTTAATTCATGCAAATATTTGTCCAGTTTTAAAATATAAAACCTCCAATAGGCAACTATCAAGTATTTTTGAAAGGGGAAAATCGTTGCCCTGAACTGTCAAAGAATTAAAATTAAAACCATGGCCTCCCAAAGTCTGCTGTCTTCTGATTTACAAAGGAACAGATACAATGCACACTGACATTGATCTCCTACTTGTTTTTAAAAAGCAAATAACACGTTACCTAGATTTGTTTCATGTCTGCATGACATGGGGAGAGTGTAGTTATCACCTCCAATTTCATATGCCACTACCACTTCTTTCCCTCCTGCCAAAAAGCTTTCTGGAAGGTCAAGCTGTTCGTATAAGACAGAAGATGTGCAGAAAATATTTGTTTTTGGTGTCCTTGGTGCTCTCTGAGTTTGGTTGCTTGCTTGTAGACATTTAATTATTTGACTAGGTTTTTATAATACTAATGATAATAATATTATCATTAGTGCTATCAAGTATTATTATCATTACAGTAGTGCTATTAGTGCTAATTATCATTAGTGCTATCAAGTGCATATTTGTTTCACAATCCTTCTTAAAATAAGGATGCAGGTCCTAGGCAGAGGTGGTAATCATAGAATCATAGAGTTGGAAGGGACCTCCAAGATCATTGGGTCCAACCCCCTGCTTAATGCAGGATTCATTAAACCATCCCAGAAAGATGACTGTCCAGTCTCTGTTTGAAGAACTCCAATGAAGGCAAGCCCACCACCTCCTGTGGCAAATTGTTCCATCGGTTTATCACCCTTCCTGTTAGAAAGTTTTTTCTGATACCTAATCTAAATCTACTCCCTTGCAGTTTCATTCCTTTGTTTCTAGTCCTTCCATGTGCTATTGAGAACAATGCTGATCCCTCTGCTCTGTGACGGCCCTTCAGATATTTGTAGACAGTTATCTGGTCTCCTCTCAGTCTTCTTCTTTGCAGACTAAACATCCCTAGATCCTTTAACTGTTCCTTATAGGACATAGTTTCCAGACCACTCACCATCCTTGTAACTCTCCTTTGAACTTGCTCTAGTTTATTAATGTCCTTTTAAAATTGGGGTCCCCAGAACTAAATACAGTATTCAAAGTGTGGTCGTACCAAAGTACTGTAGAGAGGAATAATTACATCACTTGAGCGAAATTCTATGCTCCTCTTGATACATCCCAGGATTGTGTTTGCCTTTTTTGCAGCTGCTTCACACTGTCGACTCATGTTTAATCTGTGATCTACCAATACACCCAGGTCCTTCTCCTCTATGCTGCTGCTCAGACATATTCCTCCCATCCTATATGTGCTGTTTTAATTATTTTTGCCCAGATGTATGATCTTGCATTTCTCTCTGTTAAAAACCATTCTGTTAGTTTCAGCCCATTGTTTAAGCTTGTCTAATCTTTTTGAATCCTATCTTTATCTTGTTTAGTATTAGCAACACCGCCTAATTTTGTGTCATCAGCAAATTTGATAGGTTTTCCTTCAATTCCTTCATCTAGATCATTTATAAATATGTAAAATAGCTCGGGGACTAGACCCTTGTGGGGTCTAGACCCTTGTGGTACTCCACTTGAAACATTCTTCCAATTGGACGTGCAACCATTTATTACCACTCTTTGAGTACGATCAGTAAGCCAGTTTTGAATCCATCTAACTGTTCTTTTGTCAATCCCATACTTGACCATTTTTTTCAATAAGGATGGAATGAGATACTGTACTTGGTCAAATGCTTTACTGAAGTCAAGATATACCGCATCTACTGCATTTCCCTGATCAACCCATTTGGTAATTCTATCATAGAAAGAAATTAATCTGGCATGACTTGTTTGTTACAAATCCATGATTGTACCATAATGGATCGGTTCGGACTCGTTCAGGAAAACCGGTAGGGGAAATTTGAATTGGTTCGTGGAACCGGTAAAACCACCTCTGGTTGGCCCTGCCCATGGCCTCCTGGTCATCATTTGCCTCTTCTGGCCACTCACCCTACCCCCACCCCACCTTATATATGTTGCCTTTGCCACAGGGCCCAGCTAATCACCTTGACAGTCGCCTTGCCTGCTCAGCTCAGCTCAGCTCAGCAATGCCTGTCACCGCTTGCCCTTCACTTTTGGGACATGCCATTCCTCAAGGCCCCATAGCCATCGCCCACTTGCTGCTTGCCTCAGCTGGATCAGGGAATGCACCATTCCCCGGCTCTGGCCTTGCCCCGGAGCCATCGCCTTCTCTTTGCCTACTTGCCCTCCACCTCGCTCACCTACCTTTGCACCTTGGTGGTGATGAGGACACGGTGAGGCTTAGCCATCTATCGCACCAAGAAGCCTCCAGTCAGTAGCAGTAATTTTCAGCTGCCTTCTGAGCAGCTCTGCTATGAAGCATTCCCTCCAGCGGCTGCTGTTCTTATGGCTGGGTATGGCTGTGAATTGCAGTAGCAACAACATGCAATGGTGCACATGAGTGGCTGGCATGAACAGAGCAGCAATTGCGGAGCACTACCCTGCTCGCACCAGCCCTGCAAGAACCATTGCCTGCTGCTGCTCCTCATGGCCAGACCCAGCCAGGAGAATAGCAGTAGCTGGAGGGACGACGTCAGCAGTGGGTTGCTCCCAGTTTGGCCCAGTTCGGTGAACCAATATCAGCGGTGGGAAGCTCTGCCTACTTGCCCAGGATGCCTCTGCATGTGCGCACATGCAAGAACCATTAGTGATGGGGTTTAGAACCCATTACTGGACCAAGCCACAGTGGAGCTTGTCAGAAGGCAGCCTGAAATGACAGCTGCTGGCCACAGTCTTTAAGGTACTTCAATGTGGGGACCATAAAGGGACAGGTAGCTGTAGGAGCTGCTTTCTGAGCAGCTCTGCTGCGGAGGGAGAAATGTTCAGCTTCTCTCTCCTGCAGAATTCAATGTGGCTGCTTCTCACCTCTTCTCCACCTCATACACACAGAGCAAACATGAGGAGGTGTGAATTGTGGGTGTGGCTGTGGGTGTGGCTTGCTGGTGCCACCCCACATTGCTGTGACTGATGTTGACCATGCCCACTCAGTCACATGATGCCCACCAGGCCACGCCCACCAACCATGCCCACAGAACCGGTAGGGAAAATTTTTGAATTTCACCATTGGTCCTAGGAAATTTCTTCCCCCTTTTCTTCTAGCTAGCAGCACATTCATATTTAATTCCACATTTTCTAAAAAGTACATGAAATATACTTTGGTAATAGCGTAGTACTATTATATTCTTTATCACCCCCAGAAATCCAAAAGGCAGCACTATAAAGTGCAGTGTATTTTTTTGAGCAATGCAAGTCATATGTGGACATTTTTCTTGTGAGTTTGTAAACACAGGATTGTTCCAAGAAGTTAACTGATAGAGCAGTAGCTATATCAATATTTTAATGATTGTTTGGTATTATTCAGTTGGAGCCTAAAAGTTGGAGAAAACAGTGCATCATATCAATGAAAAACCTGCAGGAAGGAGAATCTTTGCTGGTATGGAGCTATTACCATAACATCCAAAATATAAAGGCAAGATAAGTCATAATTAAAAGGAGTGGGAATATAAAAGACATAATTTTGGGGTAGCATTGCAAGGAAAGGTGACTACACTAAGATAGTTATATGTTAGCCTAACTTATAACTCTGAAAGGCTGCAGTCTGAGAGGTCTATAAAAATTGACTATTCACAAAGGGAAGCATTCTAAGGCCATGAGACCTAAAATATAGGAACCCCCTCCCCCAGAAGGAAATGTAACACCTGTGTGCGGTAACTATCTCCATATTTGTAATCAGATTAGGCAAGCATTAATGTAGCAATATGAGTGAAAAAAAGAAACAAGAAAATCAAGGATCTTTAAAGCTATTAACCTGCTGTTCCCCTACTGCATGTCAGTACACATTAAGGTCACATGTGGTTTTGATTAATTCATCTTTGGTGTACTCCCATTCTTGGCTTTAAATGCTGAAACGTCTGATACCCACATTGCCTTTTTGATTTTCTAGAGGCATCATTCTACACACAACATACTCGAAGGGGGCCTCTTTCATTTTTGCTCATAGATGCAACTGTGGGCCCCACATGCAATTTGAGGCTTCGAGAGCACCCGAATTCTGCTATTAAAAAAGTGTAAAAATGCCATTTTCAACAGCATTTCTTTCCTAAATGCAGTAAAATTACAGCATAAATGCCAGAAGAGTTTTAATATATTTATTTTTCCTTTAAAAATCTTCAACCTTCAAAAATGCAGAAACAATTCCTTTTGCTGGCAGAAGATACTTTCTTCTCTGTTGCCAGCAGCTGAAAAGCTTGTCTGACTCATTTGGGGTTTCACCAAAAACCTGTTTAGAGAAAGTAAAATTGCAAGGAGGGTGTGAAAGAGGCATGAAGTCATTTGCTATACTCTTTCAAGTCACCAAACAAGCATTTTCAGATGCCTCATTTCTAAAGAAAAAGATCCTTTACCACTTTAACCCAATTAATAGCTTTGTCAAGCAGTTTACGCCTGTTTATGCGGGCACAGTCTTACCCAACACACCTGTTCAGGCAGTTGGCTCTTTCTCTCTTCAAACACGGCATTAAATTACAGTATTAAATAGATCTCGTGATGCAATGGGTTTCAAAATGAATACCACAAACACATACTTGTTACAAGATATGCCAAGGTTGATCATTCTATCACTTGTCAAATGAGGCTACTCTTTTTCAGACAATTTATAATAAACTAACTATTATTCGTTTCTGACTGTTCGTCCAAAATATGTTTTTTTTGTTCTTGTTTTCAAAGTTTGAACATATTGAAGATTTCTGGACTAAAATTTCTGAAGTATTTCTAGTTTTCCAGTTTTGAGCTTTGTAGCAAAGAACTGCTAAACCTTCAGCCAAATTAAATTAGATATTGCATATTTATAGAATCATGCATAGTTATTATGTTAGGCAAATAACTAATACTTCTCACTTACATAAATTAAATACTGAAAAAGAAATTCTCAGCTTCTGTCATGATTTATCTTTAACAAAATGTATCAGTTCAGTACAAATAGAACAATAACATACTACTGGCAATAAATGAAACATGGTTTCAATATTATTTTTTGATGAAAGAAAATGGAAAATGCATAATGTTGTTCAACTGCCAAATGAGCACAGGGAAATTAGTTCATCAGGTCATCATACAGCTGCATTTCAAGGATACTTCAGCTCCAGCTAAATTTCCATCTCTTACTTAGTCTAAAATTCTGACTGAAAAATTGTCTATGTGATCTTCCTCTAAATGAAAAACTGCAAAAAATAATCCCTAAATTGGCAAGTTCAATTTAGGGATTGACCTATAGATTGTATAGTTTCTGTGTCTACAATGTTTACATTACATTAAATGTAGGTGCTTACCTAATACATACGATTTAGTGGTTAGGGTAATATATGGAATACTTATTGCAATTTTTTTTGCTGTACTGTACTGGTTGCTGACTTTAATAAAGTACAGTACAGTATATCTACCTAATCCAAAGAGTGAGGGCAAGGTTGATTTGTTTCGAGCTATAAACAAACAAGACAAACAGATACACAATATCCAACTCACAGTTTGTAGGGATTAAGTAATAAACAATTAAATAGTGATGTCAAGATTTGGAGTCATACTGTCTCCAACAATGCCCTTAACACATATAATATTTTTCTCAGGGAGAAAGGAACTTTTTAAATTCAGCCGATAATTCAAAATTTGGGACAAGCTGTCAAAGGCATATAACAGTGGGGCGACAGGTGTGTCAAAAGAGTTGAAAGAACTGGTATATATCTCATAATGATATGAGAAATGAAAAATAGTAATTATGATTACGCCATTACTTGATCTTAAAGAACAGATATTAGCTAATGCTTGATGGCCTAACATATTACTTCAGAGATTATAGGTGTTCCCAGATTAAAATTGTGTAACTCCCTTTTTTCATTCTCACAATTTTAGGAGTGAAAAGTTGTGCAGGAATAGACATTTGTTTTGCAGGTTGTTTATAAGGTTAAATGTTAACATATAGAGGTAGTCCTTGACTTACAACAGTTCATTTAATGACTGAAGTTACAATAAGATTGAAAAAAGTGATTTATGAGTCTTTCTCACCCTTACAACTATTGCAGCATTCTGATGGTCATGTAATCAAAATTCAGATGCTTGGCAACTGGTTTATTTTTATGAATAACTAACTTATCTACTGTAAATATTCACTTAACAGGAAAAGGCAAGAAAGGTTGTAAAATAGGGCAAAACTCAATTAACAAATGTCTCATTTAACAACAGAAATTTTGGGCTCAATTATGGTCGTAGGTCAAAGACTACATGTATGTATGTATGTATTACATATGGTACGTGTATTCTTGATTCGTCCTACTTGATGATTACAATAATTTTTCAGTGTTTTGCCAGGAGCCACGTTGCAAAACATGAATTTTATCTTCTATGGTACTAAAAGTTCAGCTCTGTAACAATTTTGAAAAGTATACCATGTAAAAATGTGAGGGGGGGGAGAGGGGAATTATTTAATATAAAGATGAAAAATGTATTTGATGTCTATCGTGTCTTCATTTCTGGCTGAGATGCAGACAGAACAATTTTGAATGAATAGTTTACTTATACTTTCTTATTAGTGCTTTTTTTAAAAAAGGTGAAATACTCAGTTTTGAGATCCTAGTGTGATCATGATAAAACATATTATATGTTTTATTATTGTTGAATTTTATTGGAGAAAAATTAGTAACTCTGCTATATCCCAAATCACAATTTGTAGATGACCAAGCTGAGCCAGAGGGCAAGATCAAATCCATCATCAGTTTGGAGTCTCTAGCCCTCCCCAAGATATGTAAGAAGTCAGCCTTCTTGAAGTCCATTGAGTCTTCTCTGGCACCAATTCCCATTAACCATTAGGTCAGTTCAAATTCTTGTGAATAGGTGGCAGGAAATGAGCTTGAAATATTTTTGAATTCATTTTTAGCTGACATATGCCATAAGTTCCCAAGTGCTTGAAACTATACAGTGATACCTTGTCTTACAAACTTAATTGGTTCCGGGACGAGGTTCTTAAGGTGAAACATTTGTAAGACGAAACAATGTTTCCCATTGGAATCAATTGAAAAGCAATTAATGCATGCAAGCCCAAAATTCACCCCTTTTGCCAGCCGAAGCGCCCGTTTTTGCACTGCTGGGATTCCCCTGAGGCTCCCCCCCATGGGAAACCCCAACTCCGGACTTCTGTGTTTTTGCAATGCTGCAGGGGAATCCCAGCAGGGGAATTCCAGCATTGCCAAAATGAGCGCTTCACTGGCAACGGAAGTCCAGACGTGGGGTTTCCCAGCGAAGGGAGCATCAGTGAAATCGCAGCATTGCAAAAACACCGAAGTCCTCGAAACCCCACCTCCGGACCTCTGTGTTTTTGCAATGCTGCGATTTCACTGAGGCTCCCCTTGCTGGGAAACCCCACCTCCGGACTTCCATTGCCAGCGAAGCACCCGTTTTTTGTGCTGCTGGGATTCCTCTGCAGCATCACAAAACACGGAAGTCCAGAGGTGGTGTTTCCCATGGAGGGGAGCCTCAGGGGAATCCCAGCAGCGCAAAAACGGGCGCTTCCCCGCAGCGGTGGTGGGTTTGTAAGGTGAAAATAGTTTGTATGATGAGGCAAAAAAATCTTAAACCCCGGGTTTGTATCTCGAAAAGTTTGTATGATGAGGCGTTTGTAAGTCAAGGTATCACTGTATTAGCAAAACCCATACTTCTAACTTATTGAAAATGGAAATGTTGAAATGGAAATTAAGTAGCTGCTCATGCTTGCTTTGCTACAACCATCACCTTCTGATTGTATAGAACATTTAGAATAAAAAATGATTTTTACATGTTGAATTTTCTACCTTATTATATTCAGTATACCTGAGCATATTTTGGATTAATTTCAAGTTTAAGAGAAGTAAGATAAACTTTCTTTCTTTCTCCCTTCCTTTTTTTCTTTATCAAAACAAGATAGCAGGTATTGTAAAACCAAAATACAAACAGGTAAATTTGGGGAATAGGACAGTACGACAGGGACAGTAGGCACAATGGTGCACTTATGCACGCCCCTTACAGACCTGCTAGGAATGGGGTGAGGTCAATTATAGACAATCTAATGTTAAAGTTTTTGGGGTTTGGGGAAGAAATCAGTCGGGTAGTGTATTCCAGGCATTGATCACTCTGTTGCTGAAGTCCTATTTTCTGCAGTTGAGTTTGGAGTGGTTGACATTGAGTGGAATTGATTGTGTGCTCGTGTATTGTTGAGGTTGAAGCTGAAATATTCATATACATACATACATACATACATACATACATACATACATACATACATAAATAAATAAATATATAAATACATAAATAAATGTCACTAAACTTGAATTATCTGTAGCAACTTAAAAATTATACATAATACAATCAATTAAATGTAAAATTACGTTGTAGGTGTGATTTCAGCATGAGCAAAGAAGCATTCATCAAAACTTCCAAAGTAGTACCGAATGTTTAAAATGCATACATGAATAGAAAGGTCTGAAGACGTCACTTGCTTGCCAATGGCTACACTCTCAATATGGCGCCATTTCGCAAGAGTAATAGGCCTGTGATTAGGCGGTTATGCGATTACGTAATCGGGTGGGGAATACTGTAGTAAAGAAACTAACTGCAGCTTTAAAGCCCAGAGTACAAGAGGCGATTACACTTTTGAATGTCAATTGGTTGTTTCTTCTGTCAATCAAATCACCTGGTTCAAGGAACTAAAGCGAACATTAAACCGATTGGGGAATTTATGTTGTCAATCAACGAGCGCCGTAGCCAGCCCTTTAACCATCGTGATTGGCTTTTTTCTCATGACTTTTTTTTTGTGTGCATCTGTTAACACTTTTATCTGTGTGGATTCTGACTGGCCGTTGAGCTGTCAGTCGCCGTGAGGTTTGCGATTAGGAAATAATACTTACTTTCTGAGCGGACAAACAAGATGTCACTCATCTGGATCCTTAAATACGATTGGGCAAAGCTACGCATGAGGCAGGAAACCTTGTGGTAGGCAGTCGAATGCCGCTGTATGGGCTTCAGACCGGCATTGAGGCAAGCGAGGCCTCCGGAAGGTAGCCGTGCGTGCTGGACGAGGATCGCTGGGCAGGAAAGGTAATACAAGATGAAATGATGGATTCCTACCGCGGGAAGTTAGTGGAGAAAGCCTTCAGCGGGGAAAGGATATGGGGGAGCGGTGCTGGAGAATTAAAAAAGGGATCGCATACTGGGGGCGCGCGGGGGGGGGATGAAATATGGGGGAGGAAAGGGGTGGGGGTGACCCAGAGAGACGGCCTGCTGTTTATAAAGGGTGGGGGGAGGGTTTGAAAGGCGTTGTCGAGGGAGGTGTTGAGAAGATGATGGAGGTAAAAATAGGGGACGAAAGACGGAGGGCCAGGTAAAGGAGGGGGCTGGGAGAAGATCAGGAATAATATGAATCGAAGAAAGGCGACTGCGGGGGGAAAAGGGGTTCAGATGCAAGCCGTGGGCAAAAACGAGGTGGGGTTTTGAACTCGAGGAGAGCCTGGTGGAAGGAAAAAGATGAGTTGGAAGGAGGGTCCGGATGGAAGAAGGTTAATTAGTTCAGGCGTGTGTGGGCTGTGGAAAGAGCCAATTAGATGGGGTAATACCGATATGTGGAATTTAAAGGGCCCCAGGTAGATTGGGAGATTTTTTTTTAAAAAAAATGGGGAAAGTTAGGATAAGAGGAGGTAAAAAGTTAGCCTGAGAAAGTGAGGATTTGGAGAATTGCTTTCCCCCTTGTTGTAAGATAAATTTGATCAGATGATAACATCATCAAGACCCCCCCCCCCAATAAATGATAAGGGATGGTCTTATTGTAGGCTTTTAATTGTTTTTAAATGGTCTCTCTTTTTAGATGTCCTAATATTTTAATTACTGTATGTCTTGTTCTTCTTTGTTGTGAGCCGCCCCAGAGTCCTTAGGGAGTTGGGCGGCATACAAATGGAACTAAAATAAATAAATAAGAAAAGGGAATTTACTATTGGCAGGATTTGCTGAAAAACAAAATGGGGGGTGGGGGGGGGGTTTCTGAATGGGTGAGGCACTCCTGGAACATTATTATTATTTATTAGATTTGTATAAGTAACTGAGGAATGAGAGTATACTATATACCGGTAGAAGTAGAAATGGAGTAAAACCAGATACTGGAGGAAATGCGAGCCTAGCAAAAGTAATGGGTGGGGAATTGTTTCTAGAATAGAAGCAGTTTGACATTTAATTGTATTCTCATGCCTGTTTGTAGTAAATGGTTGTGTTGCAGGCCAAGAGCTGTACTATTTAATTAAAAGAACATTTGCATAGTATTATTCGGTGACTTAATAATTAGCTTGTGGGAGTTAGCAATCCTGACCTATTTTTTCAGGGTTCTTATATTGGGAATCCAAGATTTTTAGAGAAATGAAAGTAGGAAAGAAGCCAAAAAAAGAGAAATGTGGGATTAATTATAAAATCTTAAGAAAATAGGTACACCAGATCATGGATTAATTAATTAAGGAAAAACTCTTGCCTGTTGATTGCTTGCTGTATGGGCAAAATGGATTGTACACTCCTTGTTACACAGGAAAAGGATGCTTTTGAATCTAGATAACATTATAAAGCGATATTATTTTAAAATGTCAGTTAAAGTAAAAAGCTTTACTTTTGTTGGAGTTGTACTTCCTTATTGTTCTGTGTATTGTAAATAGGGCAAGGTTCAAGCTGTTGTATGAAAAGATTTGTGGTAGAATTCTCTAGTCTCTTATGTCATCAGTTTGCATTGGATTAGAGCTTGGATTTTAAAATTGAGATTATAGTGAGAGTTCAGAAAGTCTTAGTGATTGAAAAAGTAGGTTTAATGAGGAACATAGGAAAGAAAGTGGTGGAGAATTTTGGCTCTCATGTCTTTCAAAACAACTACTAAGAAATCATGCGTCTCTGATGGAAATAGAAAAAGGTGCTGAAATATGATAGTAGAAGCATAGATTGGATTAGTCTAAGTATATGGTTGCTGTTTTGAATAGATCAAGGTATGGCTTTTGGAATTATTGTATTCTGTTTAATTTGAAATGGGAGCAGATAATGCAATTAGTTGTGATGTAGAGTTTAAAAACAATTTCAAATTAATCGAAGGGAAAATTGTATTGAAAACCTCAAGACATGAAAGCCAAAAAAAATCACCTCAAGGCTTTATATTTAATTCTAAAAAATTGAGCTAGCAATATTTTCTGATAATATATGTAGAATTATTGTGATGGGATATTGACCTTCCTTATCCTCGTGTTTCTAACTTTTATCAGAAAATGGTTTTATATGTTTTTAATGTTTAATTCATTTTGATAGATGCACTTTAATGGCAATTTAATATTGATGGTACAGAGATTTTATTGCTTAAAGCTTGCTGTACATATGAAAATATAAGGAAAGTATTTGATAGTGAATGCCACCTTATCCATAATTTTCTTTGGATAGATAATTGAGGGGGAAATGAAAGAAGACCTATTTTTCCCAAATAGGTTCTAAAATTTAAATGAATATGTCAAATACTGACTTGCCAGCAGTTATATTCCTCTTCCAAGAAGGAAGGCAACATATGTTTTCTTTAAAATATCAACAATGAAACTGATTGAGAATCAGTATGCTCAACAATCAGGAATGGGGGAAAAAGATGGGCCGAGGTCACTGGGAATACCTGTGGGTATTAATAATGCATGGGTAGTAGAATCACAAGCCCTGGCAGTTCTTGGAGTGAGGGAAAGAGCTAAGAATCCAAATAGCTAAAACAAGGATCCATGCATATATTAAAAGCTTAGTTCTTCATTAAAACCAGTAATTTCTTCAGTATGCATGAAGTTGTAGGCATGATTTAGGAGAAATAGTTGGACACACAGTTCTTGTGCTGATAAAATGCAACATTCCTAATGCTTGAAGTGAATTTAAAGTCCTTTTAAATTACTCAGAAATTTATGCTGAACGAAGGCATAATCGGCAAGTTTAAACATTGTCCACAGCATGAGAGAATAAAAGGAGACAAGCACGAGTATTCTTTGGAGTGTTAATATTTGGCTCTTGCTGGGTAATCAGATGCCAAAAGCCAAATTGATATTTCCTTGAACTGTTCCGCCTCCCCCACCCACCCCACTTTATGTTCAGACATGTCTGATTCTCAGAGACTGCCTGGACGAAATCCTTGTTGCTTTCTTGGCAAAGTTTTCCAGAAGTAGTTTGCCATTGCCTCTTTCCTAGGACTAAAAAAATGACTATCCCAAGGTCATCCACTTGCCTTTGTACTGTCTACTGCCTTTGTACTGTCTACTGCCTTTGTACTGTCTACTGCCCTTGCCACAGAGCTAGAACTCAAGGTCTCCTGGTTTCCAGCCTAATAACTTAGTGACGGTGCATGTGTCCACACCCATAATGCAGTAGTTTCTCTCCTGGGCATATGTGAAGACCCCGCATGTGCACAACCCCTCCCAATGCATGCTCACAGGCTTCATTGAAGCCTCTGGATGTCCAGTAGGTTCGTTGGGCTGTTTTTCTCTCCCACCCAGGGTTCAGGAAAGCTTCCAGGCCAACTGGAAGTTTGGAAATGATCTTCCAGTGAAAAATGACCAAAAAGAAGCCCAAAAATCAGCTAGCCATCGCACACATGTGCACTGGAGCTGACATAGGACAGTGCCTCATGTGCCCTCAGATACAGCTCCGCCTGTGGCATGCGTGCCATAGGTTCACCTTCACTGCCTTAACTACTACATCAAATTGGTTCCCCATAAACTGAAGCATAATGCTAAATAACCTGGCTTTTTTGGTCATATTTTTTTATTAAATGTGCACTCCACATTATATTTCTACCCTGTACAAAATTAAAGTGTTGAATTGATTTAAAGTGTGGTGCCTTTTAATGCTTTAGCTTGATTTTTTTTTTGGGTGGGGGGGGTGTTCAGTTTCTGATGAAACTTTCAGCAAGCAACAGGAGAGTTTTCCCTATTCTGAATCCCTGCACTCTTATTTGTTCCTTCAGGAAGCCTTTTAGAGATAAAGGAGGAAAAAGGGGAAGTTCAAACTTGCAGCTGTTCTGGAAGACTTGTTCCATCTTGCAGTTGCTGTGGAAAAATAGAAGATTCAAGGAGGTTGCTGTGTGGATTCTTTAAGACAGTAAGTCACATGAGTTAATATGCTTTGTTTTGTTGTAAAACAATTTTGTATTCTGAATAAGCTGTTCCAGAATAAAAGTCCACTTAATGACAGTTTTTTATTCCTGGAGATTTCTCAAATTTCTCAGATTTATTCATAATCTGAAGCACTTAGATTTTCCTTTAAAATAAAATATGAGCATTTGTTGTATAGCATGTAGAAAGCTATCTCGCAAGAGATATTTGAATGTTATTAAATTATTCTAAATATCCTTTTTTCTTTCTAGAAATGCTTTCTCTGAAGAAATATTTCACTGAAGGACTCATTCAATTCACCATTCTTCTCAGCTTGATCGGAGTGAGGGTGGATGTAGATACTTATCTAAATTCACATCTCCCTCCCTTGCGGGAGATCTTTCTGGGCCAGAGCTCTGCATACACGCAAACACAGTTTCACAACCTGCGGAACACCCTAGATGGCTATGTTATACATCCCAAAAGTGTAGATCTGGACTACTATTTTACAGCTCGACGGCTTCTCAACCAAGTTAGGGCCTTGGACAGGTTTCAGGTGCCCACTACTGAAGTCAGTGCTTGGCTGGTACATCGTGATCCTGAAGGTTCTGTCTCTGGTGCCCAACCCAATACAGGCATTTCCCTTGAAAATGGCAGTAGCTTGCAAAATGGGACTGCTTCAGACAATGTAGTCAGAGAAAATGCAATGGAACAAGCATATAATGAAGAGTTGGAAGACCTAGGTGCAGTGGCTCCTCCATTAAATGGTGATCTTACTAAAGAGGTATGTATAGCAATATTCTATGGGATAAACTAAGAGAAAGAAAATAATTGTTTGAGGATCTCTGTAATTTTTATTAATAAATATACTAATTATTGCCAATATTTAATATTACTTTGATAAGAGTGAAACAACATTAGTAATCTATACTGATACATGGTGTATAGTCCAAAAATCAGACCTCATAAACAACTTATTATATAAAGTACATTAAATGTTGCTATTTTCTTCTAGACCAGTGCTTCCCAAATTTTTTCCGTTACCCAAATCTACTTATTAGAAAGTTGAACTTCGAGGACAGGTCATAGGTACTTTTGTTCAGCATCATCATAACTTTCAACGGTTACTGAACAAATACAGGACTATCTGTATTGAAATCATAATTTAATGATCTTTATGTTATTTTAGCAAATTACCGTTGATAATGTCATTGATTTTCTCCTTAATAGGTGAAATAGGAATACTTTGGGAGATTTTTGATTATTTTTGAATCACATAACCCTCTTTTGTGAGTGGAAATGTGTTCAGGCAAAAGAAAAACACAAAGAAAACTATCCAATTTTGGGTAACTTACAGGGATTTGAGAAATGTTCTAAAATTTTTCTTATTCATTTGACAAATGATCTTTGGACATTTCTAAGTACCATAAAATTTTCTTTTGGGGGAAGGGATAATGAAAATATTGCAATAATCCTGTGGGGCATCATTTTTGGATATGTTATCAGGTTAATTTTTGGTGTGTCTTTTAGTTTTTTTAAACACTTTTTTAGGTGGAGGCATCTCAATATCACCTGCTTAATTAGTAGTAAGAGATAATTTCATGGCATATATTAAGTTGATGATTAGTTAATCATTTTGAATTCTTTCCAAGGAATTTTTCTAATATGCATTTAAGAAAGCAAATGCTTTATACTCTTACTAAGCAATAAAAATTATAATTTGCAGTCTTCTCCTTTTTTCTCTTTCTGCTCTCCTATGCGATTTACTTTATGAGGGTCTGTTCTGCTTTGCTTTGTTTTTACTGTACTTGTGTTTTATTTCATGATAAGTTCAGTTATTTACATAGATGCTGAAGTCTTTCTCAAATACATGGTGATATAGAACTACAACCAGACCATCCTTAATCCCTGGTAGTTTATGTTGCAAATGGACTGTGTTACTAGAGCTGGTATCCAGGCTGTGTGTTTGGGAGGGGGGGGGGGGGTTGAAGCAGCTGTTGTGACTATCTTCCTCTCTTGTCATATTGCCTCATCTCTTTCATAGGCAAATATAGAGTAAAGAATTCAGAAGTTTTGCCCTTGAGAATATAAAAAATACATATAAAAGTGACATTTGCTTTGCATGGGAGGCTTTCAGTTGAAATAAAAATAAGTCATTAGCAAGCTGGGAGAATCATTTTGCTTTGAAAATATAAATACTGTATTTTAGAACAAAAAAATCAAGCTACTTTTGTGGATCTTTCAACCCTCATGTCTTAATGGCACTTAAATTATATATGCCATTTATTAACATTTAAAATTGAAATGACCCTTTCCAAGTACCTCTACTTAAGAACTTAATTTGTTCTGTGACCAGGTTTTTAAATAGAAAAGTTTTTAAGTAGAAGCAATTTTTCCCATAGGAATCAATGTAAAAGCAAATAATGCATGCAAAGGAAAGAAATAAAAGCTCGGAATTTGGGTGGGCGGAGGAGGAGGAGGAAGAAGAGGAGGAGGACAGTTGCTGCTGAAGGAAGAAAGTGATGAGAGGGGAACAAAAAAAATCCAAAACTTTAAAGCTTTTAAAAAAAAAAAGAGGGACTGAGGTGGCGAGGAGGAGCATGCACCTCCCATACACCATCGCAAGGCTACTTCCCATACACTGGGAAACCCAGGTGAGCGAGAGGGGGGAACCTCCCGCTCCTTTGAAAGGCAGCTGCTGCTGCTACCTGCTGAAGGGCTTCCTTCTCCTCTCGCTCGCTCACTTTGTAGCCGGCACCTTTCCTTCACTATGGTAACTCCTCAGTTTGGCTGAAGCTGAGTTGATCCAGCCAGAGCAAAGAACCCCTTTTGCCTTTCCACGCCCAGACGCTCTGGAAGGCAACCTCACGCCAGGTGTATGGGAGGCAGTGTGAGGGAGTACCACAGCAAAGTGGTTTATTCCCTCTCCAAGCGCCCAGATAAAGGAAAATGCTCCGTTCGCTCTGGGTTGCCAAAGCCTCCTTAAGCACCACTGAAAGGCTCCTCTGGCAGCCCAGAAAAGCCCGAGATGGCCATGATTAAAGGGGGAATGGCAGGAAACTGGCCGGGCCTTCATGGCGCTTTCAAATTTCCTGGTAAATTTTTCTAGGCTCGGGTTCTTAAGTAGAAAATGGTTCTTAAGAAGAGGCAAAAAAATCTTGAACACCTGGTTCTTATCTAGAAAAGTTCTTAAGTAGAGGCGTTCTTAGGTAGAGGTACCACTGTATAATTATGAGGCTGACTAAAATGAAACATTGTCTAGACTGAAGGTCATTTAAAAAGAGAAATGTTGAATTCATTTGTGGTCGTAAGTAAAAAACTATATTGGGGCGTTTTTTCACAGATTTGAAACCAAGGTATTTGATAGTCCTTGGTCATGAATCTGAAAATCAGTACTGTCTGCCATTCTAAATTCATGGGGCCTGCAAAATATGATAAAAGTGATAAAGACGAATCTATTAAAGCTCATCTGATTTAGATTTCCATCAAACTGATTGGTATGACAAGTCTAATATTTGATTTAGCGATTAACCTGATAGCACCTGGAATGGTGCTATCATAAATAAAGTATATTTTCATGATTTATTTTGAAGTTATCTTATTACTGATTATAGTGCAATGGCTTTTTATGATTAATACAAACCAGAGAATGAATCTGTGGCTCACTTTGATATAAAGGACAAGGAAGAAGTTAGTATACTATACGTTTATATCCAAGTATTTTTGGCCCTTACTGGTCCTTTCATTCTCTTAGACTGCTTATCTTTTTATGGCAGTTATATACAGGTGCTGTGATTTTTCATATTACAGAAGCAGTTGAGCATTTGATCTGTAACTTATGCAGTATAGTATGTATTGTGGCAAATTAGACAGTGGTTTTCCTTGAGAAAAAATTCATGATAAACTTGGACTGTATTTATAGTTGTTAATAGAGCTCTATAATTATTTAACATATAGTATATGGTGCCATAAGATCCTTTTTTGTTTGCTTACCAGCCAAATGAATTAATTTTATATGCTTCTGTATTGGAATCTAGACACAGGGAACACAAATCTATAGGGCAGTGATAAGGGCATAATATTTAGATTCAATGAGGCAATATATTGCTCTTTTTTCAGGAGTGAAGATGAGTAAAATGCATGCATTTTGGAGTATAAATAGATAAATTTAAAAAGTTATGAGATGGAAGATTGGATTCAGTTCAATATTAATCAGGAACTCCATTAAAATACAACGTGGAATTCAAGATAGATGACTTAGTACATTTATTCTTGAGCTCTGGCTGTTTTGTATATACAGACTACATGTAAATGAGCAGAAATTCTGTGGAAGAAATAAGGTAGTCAAAAAAGCTTTCTTATATATATATATCTTCAACTCTGGCACTTGCCTGATAGTTCTTGCACTGACTTTTCAAGGCTAGAATGTAAAACGGTAAAGACTTGTACATTTTTTATTTTTAATATGTATTTATATCTTTGTAATATACCCTATCAGAACATGGGAGTATAGCATATAAAACTAACAGAATGTGCTAACCCTCTAAATAATTAGTATTTATACAATCTTTATCAATTATGTTTTCTACACCTTTCAAGTCTATTACTTAAATTATTACTGTTGTATAATGGATTGGTAGTTTGCCAATATAAGCACTTTCTTTTCAGTTAACAGTCCAATTTTTTAAAGTAGAGGTGAAATTAGTGCAATGGGCTGTCCACCCAACAAACCTAGTGGTGAGACATGAATACTTGAATTTTTAAAACACAATTAGCCATAGTCCTCAGAACCTCATCTTTTTTCCTGCCTATTGGAGTATCATTGAACTTCAGTGACATCACTGAAAATTGTGCAATGTCTTGCAGCATTTGATACCTGAAACACAGGAATTTTGTTTACACAATTAACCCCCATCAAAACAAAACTAACACCCTTGAATTCCCTGCACAACCTACATGAACATGTCCTCTAATTTACATCTTTGGCCTCATAGCCTAGATATGAAATGTGAGCCTCAGTTATCAGAAGTGTATCAAAGTTTTTAATAAGTTCTATCCTGAAATTACTGTTATAGAAATTAAATGTATTTGAGTTTGTTTTTATTTATTCAATTTGTATTCTACTTCACAACTCATGGAAGTTTTTAAAGGAGTTGGATACTGTTTTAGATAAACAAGTGAAACTAACTTAGTTTTGAAACTAGCATTTGTAGTTGGTCTAAATTGGCTAAGTTTACAGGTTTTATTACTACATTTTGTTTAGTGTGAAAAGAATGTTTTATGTGAATTTAGCCATTTATGGCTTATTTAACAAACCATGGCACATATTATATTGGGTGAACTTAACTTTCATCTTAATTAATAGTTGTGAAGGAGAATGCAGGATATTTCAATAACCAGTAGATTATTGTTATAAGAACAATGGAATAGAACTATATTGGAGGGTATTAATCTACTGTGTGGCTTTAGACTTTCTCTTATTTCCTCTTAAAATGTCAGTTTCTGTAATGGCAAAAGTTACGCACCTCACAGGATATTATAATTGAATATCTTTCTATATAGAACATTCTCGCTATAGAAATGGTTAGACTGCAATAAAAAGAGCTTTTCGATAAAAGAACCCGCCCCAATGTAGATCTGAATTTTAGGACTTTGATGATTGTTGTATTGTTACAAAGTATTAGAAGTGAATGCTGAGATTATTTTAGGGTGAGTCTAAGGAGTTCTTTTCCTTTCAAACTCATACAAATTCATACAGGTTCAAAATGCATTCTAATATGTGTATTTTAAAAAATGTATTAAGTTGAGGGTTTTAAGTGCTTAGTCTGGACAGAAAGTAATTAATTCTAATTCAAATATGACAGGTAAGCATTATTCAGGCCTTAGAACATTTTTTTCCTTATAGTTTCCAAGGGAAAGTCTCTGTCTTACAATAATCAGATATTCCTGAAGAAATTACTAGATGGGATGGTTTATTGAATCCAGAAATTTATGTCGGGTTTAATTGTTTCATTTCTGATTGCTACTTGAAAATAAAGAAAAATATCCATTTGTAAGTTGAAAATTAATTTCTACTTTAGTACTTTTTAGTGTATAAACAGAAAAAACCTATTATATAATAAAATCAGGTATCTAGTATGTTATTTAATTATTTAATTAATTAATTAATTCAATTTCTTTGCTGCCCAATCCCAGTGAGACTCAGGGCGGCATATCACTCTTTCTAACTATTTTTTAAAAATTAAAAGGCATAAGCTTTCCAAGATCATCAAAGCTTTTACCTTTTGATAAAATTTGTTAGCTGCAAAAGGAGCTTTCAAACTTCTGATTTTATAACAATAGATATTTACCATTATGAAACTTTTAAAAATTATTTATTTGAGTTTGAGTATTAAGTTTGAGATGCCATGAAAACATTGTATTATTAACATAGAGAGTACCTGCATTCTAGCTATTTTGGGGCAGGAGGTAAAGAATACTATGAGCAGCCTATTTTTAAATTTCATATCATAAAAATTGGTAAAGAAGTCCCTGCGGAGTTTGCTCTGCTAGTTGTTGCTGACTATAGGGGCGGTGCTCATCTCTGTTTCAAGCCCATTGAGTCAGCATTGTCCTAAGAAGTTTCTACGGTCATGTGGCCAGCCTGATATCATGGAGCGCTGATACCTTCCCACCGAAGTGGTACCTATTTATCTAATTACATTTTGAATTTAGTGAACCTCATAGTTCTTTTTGAATGCCATAGGCATAAAACTATCCCTAGAATTAATTGTATCTATGTTTTAAATTAAATTACTGATAAAAAAATACCACATGCCAATTCAGTTTTCAGTGTTTCTGCTGCTGGATAGAATATGCATGTATTTCTCAGCAACTATAAGGCAATATGATATTGTACCTCGTCTTACAAACGCCTCATCATACAAACTTTTCGAGATACAAACCCTTAAGATTTTTTTGCCTCTTCTTACAAACTATTTTCACCTTATAAACCCACCGCCGCCACTGGGATGCCCCGCCTCCGGACTTCCGTTGCCAGCAAAGCACCCATTTTTGCGCTGCTGGGATTCCCCTGAGGCTCCCCTCCATGGGAAACCCCACCTCCGAACCTCTGTGTTTTTGCGATGCTGCAGGGGATTCCCAGCATTGCAAAAACGAGCGCTTGGCTGGTAACAGAAGTCCGGAGGTGGGGTTTCCCAGTGAGGGGATACCTCAGTGAAATCGCAGCATCGCAAAAACACAGAGGTCCAGAGGTGAGGTTTCGAGGACTTTGATGTTTTTGTGATGCTGCGATTTCACTGATGCTCCCTTTGCTGGGAAACCCCACCTCCGGACTTCCATTGCCAGCGATGCACTCGTTTTTGCGATGCTGGGATTCCCCTGCTGGGATTCCCCTGCAGCATCGCAAAAACACAGAAGTCCGGAGGTGGGGTTTCCCATGGAGGGGAGCCTCGGGAATCCCAGCAGTGCAAAAACAGGCGCTTCGGCTGGCAAAAGGGGTGAATTTTGGGCTTGCACGCATTAATCGCTTTTCCATTGATTCCTATGGGAAACATTGTTTCATCTTACAAACTGTTCACCTTAAGAACCTCGTCCCGGAACCAATTAAGTTTGTAAGACAAGGTATCACTGTATTTACTTTTATATCTTGGCTAACATTTGTTTATAATGAAAGGATATTAAACTAAAGTAAATGACTGCCTTCCATTGTGTCTTCACTCAGTGGTGGTTCTGCTTTATCTTAATCTAGAATTTAAGAACAAATTGGCTGTAACTAGTTATTAAGAAAATGTTTCTTCTATGTTTCCTTACTATTCAGAATGTGTTAGAGATCTGATTGAACCACTGTCTTTACCCAGAGTTTTGGTAGCTATTGCTATTTACTGGTTGTTATTATTTCCCATCCTTTATGGACTCCTATAAAAAAAATATTTAGCTAGAAGTATAGCTCTGGAAAGTATTATTAAAGCTTAATTGAAATTTGAATTATCTATTCTATAATATCTTTTATTTTGTTTGGCGTGGACATGGTTATACATATTGTAATAAATCATCGCACATGCACATTTATTTAAAGTTCTTAAATACTTTTTTACTTGATACTTCCTATGAAGGGGAACTAGACTAAAGTTCCTTTTCCCACTAGCATTTTATAATTTCCAGAGTAGTTCTATTGTTGAGATCACATCCACAAACTGTTTGATCACTAGTTCCCAGTGATTTAAGTACAGAATTCAAGAGTGTGTAGAATTGTTTATGTGATTATTATTGTCATTAGATAAGTTAATAAGTAAGAATCAAGCTCACTTATCATATTAAAAATATTAAATGTTGATCTAAGTAATGTTTGTAGCTATTTAATACAGGACATTGCTAGTTGATTTATATAAGGAAAAGTTAATATGATAGTGATTCTCTATATTAATTGCCTATACGCACACTTTTAATGAACAACAGGTGCAGTTTTTGTAATTCTTTTTTCCCTATGATGTTTGTTCTGCTTGGATTTATTGAAATTTAACAGTTATGATTGTTAAATTCAATAATAACAATTCTATTTTGTATGTCTTTTTAAATTTTATTATTCTAATTCATTGTTATTGTATATAAGTACAAAGTCTCTATATTCATAATGGATTGAATTTTAAAAAAACCTGGTCTTTAACAACAGATAGTTTGAGAAGCACTATTCTATAGTTACTAGGTGCAACAAAGCCTACTGTTATTACTATTATATCAGCACAACAATGGTTGGCTATTTCTAGAAAATGCTATGTGGGAAAATAGCTATCATACAGGTTTTGCAAATGCAGAAAATGTATACAACTGCTTTCGGTATATTATTTAGATATTCTTAAACAAAACTAAGGAAAAGTTTATGAACTTATGAATTTCCCGTTATACGTAACTTATAAGTAACTTTCCCGATCAACCTTGATTTTAAGTAAAGAGATTAAATCATATTCCAAGGTTACATTCTGCATTTCCTTCCAATAGTTTAGTAAAGGAATGCACAATTCTTTAAAACATTATATTTTCAATAATAAAACATATATCTTTGAGCAAGAATGCAGCTTAGCATCTTTTAATGATCCAGTTCTATACTACAGTGATGCTTTTGCTATAGGTCTTATTTTAGGAATTTTTAAGAATTGTCCTAGTTTGACATGGGTGAACAGTGCAGTCAGGCGGTAGGGAAAGCAAGTAGGATGCTTGGCTGCATAGCTAGAGGTATAACAAGCAGAAAGAGGGAGATTATGATCCCGCTATATAGAATGCTGGTGAGACCACATTTGGAATACTGTGTTCAGTTCTGGAGACCTCACCTACAAAAAGATATTGACAAAATTGAACGGGTCCAAAGACAGGCTACAAGAATGGTGGACGGTCTTAAGCATAAAATGTATCAGGAAAGACTTCATGAACTCAATCTGTATAGTCTGGAGGACAGAAGGAAAAGGGGGGACATGATCGAAACATTTAAATATATTAAAGGGTTAAATAAGGTCCAGGAGGGAAGTGTTTTTAATAGGAAAGTGAACACAAGAACAAGGGGACACAATCTGAAGTTAGTTGGGGGAAAGATCAAAAGCAACATGAGAAAATATTATTTTACTGAAAGAGTAGTAGATCCTTGGAACAAACTTCCAGCAGACATGGTAGATAAATCCACAGTAACTGAATTTAAACATGCCTGGGATAAACATATATCCATCCTAAGATAAAATACAGAAAATAGTATAAGGGCAGACTAGATGGACCATGAGGTCTTTTTCTGCCGTCAGACTTCTATGTTTCTATGACATTGTTGATCAGCTGTAACTTTTCTATGGGATTAGACTTTACCAGCAAGCCAGCCTGCTGTCTATACATCCTTCACTGCCATGTAATAGCATATGTCATACCATTTTCTTATTTATTTATTTATTTATTGTTATTATTTGCTTATTCTCATGATACTTTTTTACTTTCTTTTTTACTACAAGAATGGCAAAAACTGTTGCCACCAAGTTCTGTCATGAAAAAATAGAACAAACTGTGTCTGCGTCAACAAGTCATGTACTGTATGTAACTCTTCTAGGTATCTTGTGATCCCGCTGTAAAGAGCATTGGTGAGACCACATTTGGAATACTGTGTTCTCTTCTGGAGACCTCACCTACAAAAAGAGATTGATAAAATTAAACAGGTCCAAAGACAGGCTACAACAATGGTGGAAGGTCTTAACCCTGCTGTTCTGTTCAAGTCTGTGCAACACGAAATCGAAGTTTGAGACCCTGTAAAAAAATTTCCCTGCATTTCTGAAATTTGAAATGTCATGACTTTTCATCATTTCAGGGGTTCTCTCTATGATAATTTTTTTGGGGGGTGGGGGGCTTAGTTTTTGCTGGGCAAAAAAAGTCACACTTGTATTGTTTACGAGTCTGTGTGACTCGCACCGAAAATTCTTTATTTTAAGTGCTTATATTTGGTCAATTTGAAAACTAGGTTGAACATTTCTGCACATAATGAAATGAAAATTGAAATAAAAAAATAATGCTTATTGGTTTATTTTGTTCATAAAAGCCCGCCTGCCCCCTTTTTTGGTGAATTTTTTTAATAGATAGTTTAGCCTGCAAATTGTGTACAATTTTAGTAAATTTGGGGTGGGATTACTAGTTTGAACATTCCTGATCATAAGAAAAATATAAATGAACTGAAAAAAATGATGCTTATTGGGTTTTTAAAATCAGAAATAAGGCCTCTCCCCCCCGGCTGCTTGCAACCATTTTCACTTCAAAATTTTTTTAGGCTCCAAATCCGAAATATTTTTTAATATCTTAGGCATTCATTTACTCAATTTAACATTGCTGATCATCATAAAAATATTTTTTTTGGGGGGGCTAACTTTTTTCTGGGCAAAAAAACCTCACGTTGAGTCTGTTTCTGGTCGTATACGACCCAGACCAAAAAGATTTTTTTTATGTACTTAAATTTGGTCTTTTTGAAAATGTTTTTCCCTGGAAAACTAGTTTGAACATTTCTGAACATAATGATTTGAAAATTGAACTGAAAAAAATTGATGCTTATATTTTTATTTTGATCAAAAAGCCGTCCCCCCATTTTTTGAGCATTTTGTGTCATTTTTTAGGCTACAAATCTCCTAAGAAATTTCCCCCCAAAAGTTTTTATATACTAAATTGAACATTCCTGATCATAAGAAAAATAGAAATGAATTGAAAAAAATTATGCTTATTTGTTTATTTTGGTCACAAATGGGCCACTCCCCTTGGCCTTGCTGTGTGCCATTAATTTCACTTTTTATATAGATTTGGCTAAAAATATTGGGAATATCCTTTTGAAAAGCAAGCACATGATAGCCAGACAACTAATTTTATGAAAGAAATCCATATTACTAAAAACAAGTATGTAATTTTGAAATTAACAGCATAATTTTTATATAAATTGAAATAATTGAACACAACGGAGGGGGGGGGGACTTTTATGTGCAAAATAAACAAATAAGCATCAATGTTTTCAGTTCAATTTTCATTTCATTATGTTCAGAAATGTTCAAACTGGTAATTCAGTGCCAATGTTATTGAAAATATTTGGAATTAGGGGCGTAGAAAAATTTATAAAGTGACATGCTTGAAAAACCGGGGGGGGGGGGGCTTTTATGAGCAAAATAAACAAATAAGCATAATTTTTTCAGTTCAGTTTTCATATCAATATGTTCAGAAATGTTCAAACTAGTAATTCCACACCACATTTAGTAAAATTGCACATTGTTTGCAGGCAAAACTATATAAATTGAAAAAAAAATCACAAAAAAGGGGGCAGGCTTTTATGAGCAAAATAAACCAATAAGCATTATTTTTTATTTCAATTTTCATTTCATTGTGTGCAGAAATGTTCAACCTAGTTTACAAGGGAAAAAAGTTTTCAAATTGACCAAATATAAGCACTTAAAATAAAGAATTTTCAGTGCGAGTCACACAAACAGTACAAGTGTATAGTGGTTTTGAACAGAGCAGCAGGGTTAAGCATAAAACTTGTCAGGAAAGACTTAATGAACTCAATCTATATAATCTGGAGGACAGAAGAGAAAGGGGGGACATTATCAAAACATTTAAATATGTTAAAGAGTTAAATAAGGTTCAGGAGAGAAGTGATTTTAATAGGAAAGTTAACCCAAGAAAAAGGGGGCACAATCTGAGGTTAGTTGGGGGAAAGATTAGAAGTAACGCGAGAAAATATTATTTTACTGAAAGTAGTAGATGCTTGGAACAAACTTCCAGCTGACGTGACTGGTAAATCCGCAGTAACTGAATTTTAACATGCCTGGGATAAACATATATCCTTCCTAAGATAAAATACAGGAAATAGTATAAGGGAAGACTAGATGGACCATGAGGTCTTTTTCTGCAGTGAATCTTTTATGTTTCTATGTTTCCTATTTTGCCTCCAAAACCTAGAAGCAACACTGCCTCCTCTCCGTATGGAATACAGTAGTCGTTTTTGCTGATCTTGCTGTGCAGCTTTGATCCAATGCACTTCTCTGCGCCTGATTGCGACTTCAATTTTAATATTCAAATTCTCTTTTAATACAATACAGTGATATCTCGTCTTACAAACCCCTCGTCATACAAACTTTTCGAGATACAAACCTGGGGTTTAAGATTTATTTTCACCTTACAAACCCCAGCCGCTGCCACTGGGATGCCCCGCCTCCGGACTTCTGTTGCCAGTGAAGCGCCCGTTTTTGCACTGCTGGGATTCCCCTGAAGCTCCCCTCCATCGGAAACACTACCTCCAGACTTCTGTGTTTTTGCAATGCTGCAGGGGAATCCCAGCAGTACAAAAAAGGGCACTTCGCTGGCAATGGAAGTCCGGAAGTGGGGTTTCCCAATGAGGGGAGCCTCAGCGAAATCGCAGCATCATAAAAACACGGAGGTTCGGAGGAGGAAGTCCGTGTTTTTGTGATACTGCAATTTTGCTGAGGCTCCCCTCACTGGGAAACCCCACCTCCAGACTTCCGTTGCCAGCGAAGCACCCGTTTTTGCACTGCTGTGATTCCCCTGCAGCATCACAAAAACATGGAAGCCCAGAGATGGGGTTTCCCATGGAGGGGAGCCTTAGGGGAATCCCAGCAGTGCAAAAACGGGCGCTTCGGCTGGCAAAAGGGATGAGTTTTGGGCTTGCACGCATTAATTGCTTTTCCATTGATTCCTATGGGAAACATTGTTTCGTCTTACAAACTTTTCACCTTACAAACTTCATCCTGGAACCAATTAAGTTCATAAGATGAGGTATCACTCAGTAATACCTTGTCTTACAAACACCTCGTCATACAAACTTTTCAAGATACAAACCCGAGGTTTAAGATTTTTTTACCTCTTCTTAGGTACAAACTATTTTCACCTTACAAACCCACCGCCGCCGCTGGGATGCCTCGCCTCCAGACTTCCGTTGCCAGCAAAGCACCCGTTTTTGCACTGCTGGGATTCCCCTGAGGATCCCCTCCATGGGAAACCCCACCTCCGGACTTCTGTGTTTTGGCGATGCTGCAGGGGAATCCCATCAGAAGAATCCCAGCATCGCAAAAACAAGTGCTTTGTTGGCAACGGAAGTCCGGAGGTGGGGTTTCCCAGTGAGGGGAGCCTCAGTGAAATCGCAGCATAACAAAAACATAGAGGTACGGAGGTGGGGTTTCAAGGACTTCAGTGTTTTTACGATACTGCAATTTCACTGATGCTCCCTTCGCTGGGAAACCCCACCTCCAGACTTCTGTTGCCAGTGAAGCGCTCGTTTTTGTGATGCTGGGATTCCCCTGCTGGGATTCCCCTGCAGCATCACAAAAACACAGAAGTCCGGAGGTGGGGTTTCCCATGGAGGGGAGCCTCAGGTGAATCCCAGCAGCGTAAAAACGGGTGCTTCGGCTGGCAAAAGGGGTGAATTTTGGGCTTGCACGCATTAATTGCTTTTCCATTGACTCCTATGGGAAACATTGTTTCCTCTTACAAACGTTTCACCTTAAGAACTTCGTCCCGGAACCAATTAAGTTTGTAAGACAAAGTATCACTGTATATATAAATCATAATTGGTACTATTTATTTTTCCCATATTAATTCTCCTTTAATAATCATAGCTTTATTATATCCATTTTCCCTTTCCCCATTTTTCTTTATCATTATAATTCACATTATAATAATCTTATAGTTCAGATAATCAATAAGTTCAAAATTGTCTCTACAAATCCATTTAAGAACCTTATATAGTTATAAATTTATCATTAGCTAAGTCTTCTTCCACTTGCTCCTTCTCCTTTCAATATTGCAAACATAGGCTATCTCACATTTCAATTAGTACAGTAGTCCCTCACCGATCGCTGGTGTTATGTTCCAGACCTGGCCGCGATAGGTGAAATCCGCGATGGGGAATTTATCCACTGATAGTACTTATTTAAGTATTTATATTGTAATTGTTTGGTAAGTTTTCATTGTTTTAAGTGTTTATATAAACCCTTCCCACACAGTATTTATTTTAGATACAGTATTTAAATACAGAATTTACAATGTTAGATTTTTTTTTAAAAAAAAACCTGCCGATCGAGTTTGGCGGGCTGTTTAAATCTGCTGATCGACTTCCTCAGAAACCCGCGATGAAGTGAAGCCGCAGTAGGTGAAGCGTGGTATAGCGAGGGACTACTGTAGTTCAATTAATAATTAAATGACCATTTATCAGTCTTGTAAATTTATAGTTTTATCGTTGTCCAAGTATTCTGCTCCTTTTATTTCAATTCTTCTTTTACTTTCTTGCTTTTATTTATTATTATTATTATTATTTTAAAATGTTTAATCCCCTTTCTCAATTCAATTTCTGTGCTGCAAATAAAATCTCTAATATCCACATGTTTCTGCAGTTGTATAAAATAATTCTTATAGAACAATGTAAATTTTCCTCTTCAAGATGTTGTAACTTCCAGATGGAAATAATTAAGAAAGTTCATAGTCATAATCAACATAGATAAGGTGTTCTGGAAGGCAAAGTCGAAAAATAGATTGTATGTCAAAAAAATCTTCTGTCATTTTTCCTCCCACCAGCTGGTAGCAGTGTTATTAATTCCACAAAAAATATTTTAAACTTATTTATACAATGAAGACTTTTCTCAGCTGATTAAAACCAGTTTACTAAAATTCATAAAAACAGTTCAATAATCTGATAAACAAACTTTAAAATGCTCAATCTTGGGCTTTTATTGTTTTTCCAGAAGCTTTCCATTATTGTATCCAATTGCCAATTAGTTGCTTCCTCTCCATTTTCCCCCAAGTTTTTGTTCCCTTTTAAAAATCAAGAAAATCAATCCAAGCTCCAGTTGGCCGAATCACTTACAAGCACCATTTCTTAACTAAGTTCCTCTCACTCCAGCACGTTGCTTAGTTTCAATCTCCAGCTTACTTTAAAATCCTTTCATTGCAGTGTCGGCTTGGCTTCATCGGCTTAGGCACAGTAGCCCAGTCGATTTCACACCACTGCTGGTGTGAGATAAACCAGTTCGATTGGTGGTGTATGCTGACCCCAAACCAGACCCTTGGCAGCGTCCCCAGCATCACTTCCCCTTCAGGGAGGATCCGGCTTGGTTCCATGGGAACCAAAGCCCCCCAGACAGCAGGGATTCAGAGTTTCCCCATGGACAAGGGGAAAATCTGTGCCGCCAGCGCTATTGACTCCGCCTCTCTCAACTTGCTTGAAGAACATAGCCACCCCCGTCTGAGGCTTCTCTTCGGATGATCCTCCTCCCCCTCTTGCGACTCCCTGGTTAGTTGTGGCAGTGCCAGGAGTGTGTGTGCATGCGCAGGAAGACTCAAGCAAGCGCCGAAGTGCCGCAAAGCCATGCTCGGAAGACAGGCTGCTTGCTTAAAGAAGATCTTTGGATGTGGTTTCTCTCCTGCCCTAAGAACCTGGCCATTGCCTTGCCGTGTCCCGTCCCCACCCCCTTGCATCTTTTTGACCGAGTGGGGTGGGCAGCAGGAAGTGAAGGCTGCTTTCGCTCCAGTGACCCTCCTCCCCTTCCTTCTTTCATGCAGGGGGTCAGAATAGCAAGGCGATGGCCAGATCCTTAGGTCAAGAGAGAAGCAGCCCTGTAACTGCCTTCATGCCACATTTGCGTGTAAGGCAACCTTCACTTCCTGCTGCTTTGGGCTACAGCTCATGCCCTTCCCGCCAACTGAGCATGCCTTTGCGCCTTGAAGAGGATTTTCTCATGGCCGCCACAGCCAGCCAGGTAGTTGTGAGAGGGGGAGGAAGGTCGCCTGAAGAGAAGCTGGTGGATGGCAATACAGTGATCCCTCGATCTTCGCGATCTCGATCTTCGCGAAACGCTATATCGCGATTTTCCCCACCCGATGACGTCACTCTCTTCCTTCCTTTCTCATCTTTCTCTCTTTCTCTATCTTGCTTCTTCCTCTCTCACACTCTCTTCCTCCCTCTCTCATCTCTTTCTTTCCTTCTCTCTCTTTCTCTATCTCTCCCCCTCTTGCTGGCGGGCGGGTGAGCGGGGGCATCAGCGAGGAGCCGGGGTTTCCCCTTTGTGTGGGCGGCGGGGAAGACCCAGGGAAGGTTCCTTCGGCCGCCCAGCAGCTGATCTGCTCGGCAGCGCGGCAGCAGCGAGGAGCCAAATCGGGGTTTCCCCTTTGCGTGGGCGGCGGGGAAACCCCGATCTTCGTCTGCTCGCTGCTGCTGCGCTGCCGAGCAGATCAGCTGCTGGGCGGCCGAAGGAACCTTCCCTGGGTCTTCCCCGCCGCCCACGCAAACTCCACTATCTGCGCATGCGCGGCCATGGAAAAAGGGCGCGCATGCGCAGATGGTGTTTTTACTTCCGCAACCCTACATCGCGAAAAATCGATTATCGCGAGGGGTCTTGGAACGGAACCCTCGCGATAATCGAGGGATCACTGTAGTTCCTCAGCATACAGAGAAGGGAAGAGAGAAAGAGAGAGATGGGAGAAAGAGAGAGATGAGAGAGGAAGAGGGAGCGAGAAATGGGTGGGGAGGAAGGGAGAGGGAGAGAGAACGAGATAGAGGGAAAAAAGAGAGAAATACCTGCTTCTTATAGAAATGAAAACAGAGCCACAAAACCTGGGGTAGGTATCGCTGGGAGGGAGATCATGGTGGGAGTTTCATCAAGTTGGCCACGCCCATCCAGGTTCTGTGGTTTCAAGTGTTTTTGTTGTTTCGGGGAAATGGGTCCAAATGGCTCTTTGAGGTTTTTAAGGTTGCTGGCCCCTGAGCTAGAATTGATTTACAACCATTAATTCAGTGGCCAATCAAAGTTACGCAGATGCTGAATGAATGAATAGTAGTTATGACTTCAAAGTTACAGCTATTGTAGCCCCATGGTCATGTGCTCAAAATTCAGATGTTTGGCACTTAAAAGCCTTGCAAAGGGCCAGAAGTTGCTTTGTCCATGGAAGGAAGAAGATTGGGGGGGGGGGGGATGATGGGTATGAATGGGAGGAAAATGATGGTGATAGTCAATAGAACTAGGCAGAAGAGTGCAGGTTGGCTAAAGGGCAGAGATGGGTGGAAAATAAGAAGGTTGAAGATTTGAAGCAGAGGTAAGCATGGCAAGTAGGTCAGGGATTTAATGTCCTTGCCTAATAACAGTGTGATCCAGACCTAACAGCTGTAACCAGGACTACTGGAGCTGCTGATGCTAACAGTGTGGTATATGATGTTTCACCTAACAATCGCTTTGCTAAGTGACGGAAGGTCCACTCCTCATTAGGATTGTTAAACAAGGACATGTTTTTTATAAAAATGGTGCCATATCTCCAGGACTATCGTATTGTGACACATTTCTATTAAAATGTTATTACTGTTTCTATACTGGAAGTCATGAGTTGTGTAATAACTTGAGGCTAAATTGTGAAAATATTTTATTATTACTGTCTGTTGCATCTGCTTGAAAAGCAGGTTTTAAGTTTGAACTCTGAAGGAGACAAATCCTGATGCAAGCTTTTGACAAGCTGTCAGAATAAAATGTGAAGTACTAGTTGAAACATTGAACTAATTATTTAAAAAACCCTCACTTTTGGTTTGGGAAAGTTTGTTTTTTATGGTTTTATTTTTAAATGTACTTTTTTTTAGGTTAATTTGTACTTTTTTGTTAAATGTACCTTTTTCTGTAGTAACAGATTAATCTTTCTGTGACCATTTAAATAATATTCCCCTGCTGTTGGAAAGCATATGATTTGTCCTGGATGCATACAGGCCATGTTGAATATAGGTCCAAGAGTCCTGGAAGGTTTCTTGAAACAATATTTTAAAAACTGATGACCAGGATAAAACATGTATTGAAAATAATTGTTTTTAATACAGAAAAAAATACTTCTTAAAGTCTATAGTTATTCTGCATTTACTAACATAGCCTGTTGTGCTATAGTGGTTAGAGTGCTGATCACCGGCTGCCAGCAGTTCGGCAGATCAAATCTCAGTAGGCTCAAGGTTGACTCAGCCTTCCATCCTTCCAAGGTTGGTAAAATGAGGACCCAGATTGTTGGGGAAAATATGTTTACTCTCTGTAAACTGCTTAGAGAGGCTTGTAAAGCACTGTAAAGCGGTATATAAGTCTAAATGCTATTGCTATTGTTTATGTGTTGCTAAAGTATGAAGGGCAGAAACTCAGAATTGATATCCAGATAAGTAACTATGGAAAGAAATATAAATGAAAACAACCAATTATTAAATTAAATAGGCTGAATATATACTATGTCAGCATCTTCAATAGCTGACATGATTGTGGCTTTCAAAAGCTCTTTTTATCAAAGAAGAGGCTTTCTTATTCTTAGCCCAATACAGTACACAGTTCTTGGTTGTTGTGTTTTACAAGCTATGTTTCTAAGATGCCCTAATTATCTAGTTGCCCTATTCTAGTTGCCTAACCTGGGCCAACACAAAAGCAAAAATGCATTGCTGCACTATGTGATTTATAGATATTCAGCCATATTGTAAAACACTCATATTTAGAGCTGTATTTATTGTGGAAGAACATGTTAGTGCTGGGAAAAATGCATTATTCTTGGAATATGACATCTAGCGAAGTATAGCATTCATTTCTGCTAAGATTCCTGTGTTGAACCAAACACAGGCTCTCCTTCCTGTCTGCAAAGCTAGTGTTGTATATGTGGTGCAATCATAATAACATGTGAACAAATAGAATTTATTAATTGAATCTTCAGTGGTAGAAAGCTTTTGCTTGACATTTTCTTTCTCTCCCTAAAAATCAGAAAATAAAGTGGAGAAAACCCCCTAACTGTTTGCAGGTTTATATATAGATGTTTAATTTTGATGCAGAATTTCATTTAATGCATGGTGTTTATTCTAGTATTCATTTCTTATGTCTGATGACTTCTCCACCTGTATTCCAGTGATGTTTCCTTTGTTATTAGTGAAATTGGAAGAAAATTACTTGAGTAAAGAGAGAGATTGCATTTCTTATTCCATTATTTTATATCTGTTTTCTGAAAGCTGTAAATCAGAAACTAAAATTCCAGGATAATTATTGATTGGGGGATTTGAGGGGAAGGAGGCTGTAATCCTGATTTATAGGGTCAAAAAGTTCCTTGTAGGTTGATTTTCATCTCTTACCTGTATAAAATCTGAGTATTGTATTGGCAGTTCTGTGTTAGCAAATACTACAGAAGAGAAGGATTTAGGGGTAGTGATTTCTGACAGTCTCAAAATGGGTGAACAGTGCAGTCAGGCGGTAGGGAAAGCAAGTAGGATGCTTGGCTGCATAGCTAGAGGTATAACAAGCAGGAAGAGGGAGATTGTGATCCCCTTATATAGAGCGCTGGTGAGACCACATTTGGAGTACTGTGTTCAGTTCTGGAGACCTCACCTACAAAAAGATATTGACAAAATTGAACGGGTCCAAAGACGGGCTACAAGAATGGTGGAAGGTCTTAAGCATAAAGCGTATCAGGAAAGACTTAATGAACTCAATCTGTATAGTCTGGAGGACAGAAGGAAAAGGGGGGACATGATCGAAACATTTAAATATATTAAAGGGTTAAATAAGGTCCAGGAGGGAAGTGTTTTTAATGGGAAAGTGAACACAAGAACAAGGGGACACAATCTGAAGTTAGTTGGGGGAAAGATCAAAAGCAACATGAGAAAATATTATTTTACTGAAAGAGTAGTAGATCCTTGGAACAAACTTCCAGCAGACGTGGTAGATAAATCCACAGTAACTGAATTTAAACATGCCTGGGATAAACATATATCCATCCTAAGATAAAATACAGAAAATAGTATAAGGGCAGACTAGATGGACCATGAGGTCTTTTTCTGCCGTCAGTCTTCTATGTTTCTATGTTTCTAAAATACTCTACTTTGCTGCCTGCCACTTTTCTGCTTCTTTTGGAAAGTGAATGGCGAGAAAGAGAGAACTTTGGGTAATCTCTGAGGAGGAAAAAGGAGGAGGAAATATTCAGGAAAGGCTTCTTTAACGCTGTTCTCCCTGCACCATCGCTACCATCATTGCCTGGTTTGGGTGGGGCATCCTGGCATGGGAGCTTTTCAAGGAGACAGAGACCTGAATGCTGCTGCAGCTCCCAGGGCAGCCTGGGTGGGGTGGAGGCTTAAAAAGCAATTGGCTGTGTGCTTTGCATCCTAGGTGACGAATGCAAGGAGGAGCACTTTCTCCTGCATCCTCAGCAGGGACCGGAGGCAAGGGATTGGTCCTTTCTGCAACCTAGGTAACCAGCACAGGGCGGAGCCTGGCTCCCTCTGCATCCTCCGCGGTGACCTGGGGGAGGGGACTGCCTCCGGCTGCAGCCTAGGTAACGGGCGTGTGTGGGGGTGTTGTCTCAGTCTCACTGCAGCCACAGCACAACACATGGGGTGGGGATTCCATCTCTGCAGCTCGGGCACTGAGCAGGGGGTGGGGATTTGACGGAACTCCTCTCTCAAACGACAAGCAGAAGAGAGCTGAGGATTGGATCTCATGCTGGAGTGAGGGGAGGGAGGAGGACTGGCTATAGCACAGCACCTGTAGGTCACATGCTGGAAAGGAGGAGGGGGGCTTTCAAACAATTTGGGGGCAGCTAGCAAGCTTGCCAAAAAAAAAAAAAAAAAGAGCAACTGCTAAATGAAACTGGAGATGTCTGTCCGGCACTCAGCTCGGGTCACCCAGCTCTGCCTGCCCGGAATCTGCGCTCTACATAGACCATGATCTGGGTGGACAGCTCTGGGAGCGGCAGCTGGGGACATGAGAAAGGTATCTTTTCTTTTTAACTCTGTTCTCATCCCTCACGCCTGTCTGCCGCTTGCTGTTATGACAGATTCAGACCAGATAGAAGCTCAGCTACAGATGTACTGGAAAGACGTGCAGTAGGGAAGAATGTGCCATACATTGGCTGACGGATAGATTGAAAAATATCGTACATATTGGAGGAAAAAAGTATAATCAGGGCTCGAATCCTTAGTTTATGTGGATCTTTTAGTGATGCTTTAGTTATCGAAAGAAAATTATGTTGATGCATTTTGTGCCAGTGATAAGGTGGAGTGAGATAGACAGAATTCTAAAATAAAAATACTTGTAAGAGGGAGCAGGTAATTGAGAAAAATAGTAGTGTTTGAAATGAAGAATGTCTTTAATCCATGGGGTTTTCTGGCCTGCTTTACAGTGGAAGTTGGGGTGAGCAAAGGGTGTATCCTATGAAGCATTATAAGGTTTTTCCAATCATACTGCCCTATTATTTCCAAACATTCATAGTCTGGAAGTAACTAGAAAAGGCATTAGGATCTTCAATATGAAGAAATAGATGACAAGGTTAAAGGAGAGAAAAAGATTGTTTCATCTAAAAAATCTATTTGTGTGGAATGTTCCATAGAAGAAAGCTTGTAATTTTGCAGTTAGGGAGGGGATGATTTAAATTAATTTGAATGACTGACAGATGGGGAGCGGAAGAAGAAGATTAGATATAATTGCATGTTTGTGATCAGTTAGGCCATGAAAAAACAATTGGGTTTTTGAAGCTGAAGATGCTGAAAGTCTAGGGAGATCTAGGGCAATTGGTCTGAGGTTGGAAAAAGGAGCTTGCAGCAGTTGTGGAACAGTCTGTTTGTAAATTAGTTCTGAAATACTAGACCACTGATTTGAGTGGATACAGGAATGATTAAATTAAGGTAGAAATATTAGAAACAAGCTTATTCTGAATTATTGCTCCGTATATAGAACAGTCAGTGCTTTGAAATTGGGTGGACAAATCAGAAATATTGCAATATTGCTGTATTTTATATTCCCTGGCATTCTGAAATGAAGGGCGATTTAGTTTGTTATATTCCTGTCTGGAGCAAGGAGCAATAATTTAAAACAAGTACACTTGCCACTCCTAATTTGAGACTTCTTTGCTACTTATGTATTATATAGGAATAATGATAATTCGAAGTGATTTTCATTGGAAATGGAAATATAGAAAGGTGGAGCCCCAGGTGCTGACCCACCAGCCTCATTCAGACAGAAGGTTTGTTTTCAGTGTTAACACCCCCACCCTCCACCCCCCAAAAAATGGAAAGGTATTTCTGGGCCTGAATGAAAGAAACATCCTGCTGCAATATGTGAATAAATATAGCTTTGGGTGATCTTTGTTTTGTTGGGGAAGAATTTGTAGGATATTGTAGGGCATGGGACAAAATAGGCATGATAAACCATGTTTAAAGTTTATTGTAGAGGAGGACTGTTCACTGTTTTATGCTCAGAAGCAGGCAGGTTTTTTATAGAGTGCATTCAGCAGAGTGATTGTTTTCAGTTTGAAGGACCGGTTAAGGTAGGCAGCTCGGCTGTGTGGAGCTGAGGATGCTGGCAAGACATAAGACGCATGGCAAGCCGGGTTCTCAAGTTGCATCAGGTGGCTGAAAATGCAGAGATTCTCCACCCCTTTATGCAAATAGACAGAATGGCACCACAGGCTGATGCAAGCCCGCTATGGAGCAGCAATCCGGAATGACAATTGGCCCTCCCTCTCTCACCCAGCCAGCCGTCTGAGCAGTTAAAGCTGCAGACTCCTGCTTGGACAGAGAGAACATTGCTGCGTAGCATGGGCAGGGAGGAGGAGACAGCTCACTTGCTGTCCATGGAGTCCCTTGTTTGGGCCCCGGAGCAGCCCCTTTGCAGAGCCACTTTTGGCAAGCTCCCTGATCAGGATGGCTGTAGGGGGGGGAAAGATGTCTGGAGCATCACGGCAGCAGAGATGGTCGAGGGAAGGATCAGGGGAGGAGGGACCACACCCCATTCAGAATGAAGGGCGGCACTTAGAGGTGAGTGGGGTCAAATGATGGTGTGGGGCCTATGTCACAGAATGGATGAAGTTATGATGATGCTTTGGGTATAGAAGCTGGAGGCATTTATCCTGGAAGTTTTATAAGAGAGATCATCTTCCTGAATAAGTCTTTTTGATGAAGAGAGACAGTTATGTTTCTTTCTCCTTCTTTTTTCCCCCCCTTTTAGGATATAGATTTAATTGATATCCTGTGGAGACAGGATATTGACCTTGGTGCTGGACGTGAGATTTTTGACTACAGCCACCGCCAGAAAGAAAACGACGTGGATAAAGAACCAAGTAACGGTGAAGAATGTGGGGATGGCTGGAGGAACAGAGGGGACAGCAGCATCGCTGACAGAACTGAGGTAGTGGATGGCGAGACAGGCGAGAGTTTCCCTGCGCAGGTAAAAACGCCCTGATAGGGAAGAAAAGATTTCTTTCATTTCTTTCCTACCATTTTGACATTGTACTCCATACATGTCCGGTAAAGAAGATTGCAACCTGTAGTGCAGGTCATTTTCCAAGTAGACTGTCTCCCACATTTTTCTTTTGGGTGCTATTTTTATATCCTCAAATTATTTATGTGTTTTAATGTGCTTACATAGTAAACCAAACTGTATGTATACATACATACATACATACATACATACATACATACATACATACATACTTGGAACTTTATTAATTGGATCTCAGTGTATGTGTGTGTGTGTATGTGTGTGTGTAGATAGATAGATAGATAGATAGATAGATAGATAGATAGATAGATAGATAGATAGATAGATATAGAGATAGATAGATAAAACCTGGAACCTTATTAGTTGGACCTCAGTGGCTAGGAGGTATCTGGAGTTTGTTGCCCAAATTCTTGTGATCTATATATCCAGTCTGCTGATTGTCAAGTTCAGTCTTTCCAATGTCTTCTTCTGCTTCATATGCAGGGCAGATAATAGTCCTCAAGAGGGCAGAATAGGCTCTGGTTCATCGATACTTAATGGCTCAGCTGCACTGTTTTTTGGAAGCAGGCATTCAGAACAATTTTCTGCTGCATTTTTTGTAGGCTTCATCAAAAAAGAAATAAAGATACTCCCAGACTTACAATAGTTCTGCAGTTACAAAAAAGTGATTTATGACCATTTTTCATGCGTAAGATCATAGCAGCGTTCCCCCATGGCCATGTTATTTACACTCAGATCTTAATAACTGATACATATTTATGATGATTGCAGTGTCCTAGAGTCATGTGATCACCTTTTGTGACCTTCTGACAAGCAAAGTCAGTGGGGAAGCCAGATTCACTTAACAACAACTGCAGTGATTCACTTAACAATTGTGGGAAGAAAAGTCATAAAATGGGGCAAAACTCACTTAACAAATGTTTCACATAGCAACATAAATTTTGGGCTCAGTTGTGGTCGTAAATTGAGGACTGCCTGTAAATGGAAGTTATATATTAATTGTAGCACTTAAAGTTTTCTACGATTCGTTTGCTGCCTCTGTTTTTTACTGGGATAGGTTATGAGATATATGTACTTAAGATGGGCATGAAATACAGGTAGTCCTCGACTTACAACAGTCCATTTAGTGATCATTTGAAGTTACAACGGCACTGAAAAAAGTGACTTATCACCAGTTTTCGCACTTGACCATTGCAGCATTCCCTGTGGTCACATGATTTATATTTGAATACTTGACAGCTGACTCACATTTATGATGGTTCCCAGGGTCATGTGACCCCTTTTGCAATCTTCGGACAAGCAACATCAGTGGGGAAACCTGATTCACTTAACAACCATGTGACTAAGAACTGCAGTGAGAGAGAACAGCTGACGTCGCGGCGAAGCAGTGTGGATGAGCCACAGCTCCGCAAAGTCCCACCAATTTCTTCAGTCCGGGTGCTCTACAGGGCCGAAAAGTCACCCCTGTAGGGATGATGAAGGTAGAGGGGATGCTATAGTGGTCGCGAGGAGAGCTCAGTCTGACCCAAAGAAAAGCCCTTAAACTGGCAGAAGAGAAGACAGCCATTAAGGCTGAACCGAAGCCATGAAGACAGCTGAAATGGAAGAGAGAAGAAAGGAAAGATCCTGTAACAGTGTGCTCGGCCTGGGTAAGAATTCTTCTAACTTTTGCTGTGGAATTTTCCCTAAAGTACCCCCTTTGAAAAGTGGGACTCAACGGAGGTAAATAGCGGCGACTAAAGACCTGGAGCTACTGTCAGATTTGAAAAAGAAAGAAAAGAAATTGTAGCCAGAAGTAATTGTAAAAATGAAGGACAGGTTGGATTGGTTAGCTTCTCAAAAATTAAATTATTTCAAAATTCTAGATTATACTTTTACTACCACCTTGACTTGAAGAACTTGGGAAATTACTGGAAAACATTTTATTTGCAGTAAAAGTGGAGGAAAAAAGTAACAGTGACACCTGCTGGCCGAGGAAGGCAATATAGAGCTGAGAAAAGTGGATGAAGTGAAAGTTGTTATGACTAGGGCAGATTGGCTGGAATACATACACTAAACACATGGAAATTGATTATAGCAATAGCATAGCAATAGCATTTAGACTTATATGCCGCTTCGTAGTGCTTTTACAGTCTTCTCTAAGCGGTTTACAGAATCAGCCTATTGCCCCCAACAATCTGAGTCCTCGTTTTACTGACCTCGGAAGGATGGAAGGCTGAGTCAATCTTGAGCCGGTGGTGAGATTTGAATTGCTGAACTACAGCTAGGAGTTAGCCGAAGTAGCCTGCAGTGCTGCACTCTAACCACTGCGCCACCCTGGCTGTACTTGGTGCTTGGAGACAGACTTAAAACATTCAACTTTTAGAACCTTGAAGATTATAAATATATGTGAGAGTGAGTTTTGAAACAGAGCATGGAGTTCTGAAACAAAGTGGAGACTGTTAAAGGACTAATTAATGGAGTGATTGTGTGAATTGCTCTAATATTGGTTATCTTGGTGTAGCATAACTGGGATACTGGGATTTTGACAGATTATTGAATAAAAATTTAAATCTACTAAAATAAGGCAAAATGGAACTGCAAGGGGAAATAAATGTCTTACCAAAAGAAATATTATTGACGCTCCAAGGCATGCAGGAAATTACGATAAGGAACCATAGGGAAATAAAAGAATTGATGCATGATGTAGTTGTGAGACCAGATAATTATGACCAAAAAACATTGAACATGAAATTCAGGAAACAGAAAATAAAATAGAAAGAACAGAGGAAAGGACGGGGGGGGGGGGGATTAAAATGATACAAAAGGATAAAAAGAAGAGACAGTCAAAGATGAAATGGAAATAGTGAATTACACTTTAAGAGATCAAAAGCTAGAAGAGGAAACACAGAAAGACACCCCTGATGTGAGGAAAAGATCATTGAAGGTGTATTGAAGTGTATTGAAGGTTCAAAAGAGTGAAGAAGCGGCAGAGATAGAAAAAATACTTAGATGAAACATGAACGAGATAAGAAAATACAAGATCCTATGGGAGGAGTATGGTAGATGTGCCAAGAAGAGTTGAGATTCGAAAACGGGCAAGAGGAATAAATGCAAAATACTGCTTAATGCAGGAGCTACACCATTATGAATTAGTATAAAGATAGAAATTAGAAATGGGGAAAAGATTACTTTTTAAATTTGGGAACTACGGTATTCTATTAATGGTACAAAATAGCAACAGAAGTTAGAAATCTAGATACGTAAAGAAAGATGAAGTAATTTGTGTAACTGAATAAAGAACATTGAACAATTAAGATGTAAATCTTACTATTATTTGGAAGTTAATGGTTATAAATGTGATGTTTACTTGATGTTTATAATGTTTGATATTATTAATGGATTATAGATAAAATTGAATAGAGGGACTAATCAAATAATGCACAATTTCCAACAAGGATAAGTGAAGATGAAGATAAAAGGCATTGAGAAAAATAGTTACAACTAATATGAGTATAAGATTTACTAATACGGGTATAAAATTTGCTATTTTACAAAACGTAAATAGAGATTGTAGAGATTGTACCCAGACAATATACTGTTATTGTGACTGTAGAAATTTTATACATAACCAATAAATAATAATGACAATAATAATGATGGTAATAATGATAGTAATAGTAATAATAAAGAACTGCAGTGATTCATTTAACAAACTGGGTGAGAAAAGTCATAAAATGGAACAAAACTCACTTAACAAATTTCTCACTTAACAACATAAATTTGGGACTCAGTTGTGATCATAAGCTGAGATTTAGATAACTCTACAAATTGGACATGCCATTTGAAATAATTCCCTTTGGATTAACTATATATATTTTATTTGTTGAAAGTAATTAATTTTTAAAAATTGCTTTGGATGAAATACATCAGATTTCGAGCAGATGATGATGCTATTTTGAACTTGGGTGGAACCCCTTAAGCCATAACTTTGCACATGGTCACCCATGGGGTCCCCCCACCCCCCGTTCTCCAGAGTACCTTCTGAAAAATTTGCACAGAGCCACTGTGTATTATGTGGGTGGTGATATATAAATATGACTAAAATGACTGTGCAATTCACCGACATTTAAAGAGAGAAGACCTTAAAAACTATAATGACATTTAAACCATATTGGCCATCACCCTTGCAATTCCCTGAAAGCAAAAAATTCTTTTTCTATTCAGTTGACAACGTCATCACTGAAGCTCCTGATAGCAAAAAGCAGATTCTGTGTACCAAAACATTGGCCACTGTGTCCCTGGTTTAGTTTATATATCACATATTAAGGGTCACGAAAAAAGAAGTAAAGAGAAAAGAACATAAATATTAAACACTAGAAAACCACAGGAATAGATTATCTTCATAGTCTGGCCTTGTGTCAGTAAAATGGCCATTATATTGTTTTTTTTCCTAGGCGCCTGGGGTGGACGATCAGACAACCTTGTCTTTGGAGGAGTGTCTTAGATTGCTAGAGGCTACATTTCCTTTTGGAGAAAATTCAGAGGTACATATTTTCACTTTGGAAGTAGAGCTGATCTATTTGGTTGCCTACCGCAATGCTGTGCCTTCTAGATATATCAAATTTCAACTCCAGTAATTTTCAATCAGCAACAATGGTAAGTGGAATTGTGGCAGCTGGGGCCCAACACATCTGGAGGGCATCAGTTGGAGAAAGTTAGCTTAGTGTTCACTCTATTTGTCAGTTCTCATGGTCATTGTCATTTAACAATAGAGTGAGTTTTCATCTCATGTCATTGCAATAACTTTGTGAAATAGACAAGTTTGCTAATGCTTTGAGAAGAATAGAATGTTCTGAATAATCCAGGAATTTGCTCACTTACTAACCTAAATGCCTTATCTGTTTTAAAATGATGGCATTGCATGTCTTGCCAATTGAACTCCCTTCACTCCCCCCCCCCGCCCCCCCGCTTTGCTTGGTCTTATTTTAGTGTAGTCTTAGGGAGGTTAATAGAATACAGTGGTCCCTCGAGTTTCGCGATCTCGATCTTCGCTAAACGCTATATCGCGAGTTTTCAACCCGGAAGTAAACTCCACCATCTGCGCATGCGTGCCCTTCCACGCATGCGTAGATGGTGGAGTTTCCCCGCCGGGCAGAGGCTTCCCTGGGTCTTCCCCCTCTTGCCCCGGTAAGGCGCGAGCAACGGCGTGGGCGGGTGGGCGGCGCGCGCGCGGGGAAACCCCAGGGCCGCTTCTCAGCTGAGAAGCGGCCCCAGCAACAGCGCGGGGGGGCGGGCGGCGCGCGCGCGGGGAAACCCCAGGGCCGCTTCTCAGCTGAGAAGCGGCCCCAGCAACAGCGGGGGGGGGCGGGCGGCACGCGCGCGGACAAGCAGCAGCAGCGAGGCGGCGGGGAAACCCAATCTTCGGCTCCTCGCTGCTGCGGTGGAAATAAAAATACCATCTGCGCATGCGCAGATGGTGTTTTTACTTCCGCACCGCTACTTCGCGACAAATCGATCATCGCGAGGGGTCCTGGAACGGAACCCTCGCGATGATCGAGGGACCACTGTACAGGCTGAATGTCACTTATTTTCACTGTTTCATGAGGTTCTCTAAGACAGTGATTTTCAACCTTTTTTGAGCCATGGCACATTTTTTACATTTACAAAACCCTGGGGCACATTGAGGGAGGGGGGCCTAAAAAAAGTTTGGACAAAAAAAATCTCTCTCTTCCTCCCTTTCACTCTATTTCTCTCTCCCTTCCTCTTTCTCTCCCTTCTTTTTTCTCTCTCTCCATCCCTCTTTCTTTCTCTCTTCCTTCCTTCCTCTCTTTTTTGCTCTCTTTCTCCCTCCCTTCCTCTCTCTATGTCTTTCTCTCTCCCACCATCCCTCCCTCTCTCTTTCTCTTCCTTTCTCTCTCTCTCTTGCTTTCTTTCTCTCTCTTGCTTTCTTTCTCTCTCTTGTTTTCTTTCTTTCTCTCTCTCTTTCTTTCTTTCTCTCTCCCTCTCTCTCTTGCTTTCTCTCTCTCTCTGAGCTTCGCGGCACACCTGACCATGTCTCACGGCACACTAGTGTGCCGCGGCACACTGGTTGAAAAACACTGCTCTAAGAACTTCTTTGCCAAACTTTGTCTTTTATTCCAACCTCTTCACATGATTTCTATGTGGAATATACTGTGCAATATCTTGAGCTGCTATTTATTCATGTCTTTACATAAATGCCAAATATATTTAAGTAAAAAGTAAATCTTGGGAAAGAGAATGGATTGCTCTAGCATGTGTTAAAAGAACCTCTAAATCTCATTCAATGAAAGGAAAGAAAAATGATTTGTTACTGTTTTAACACCACCTAAAACTTTATTCATTCACTCTGCTGTTTTATTTTAGTTTCCAGCTGCAGATGTTCCCAGCCTAGCTGACTCTCTGCCTAACGAGAGTGGACCTTCTGTCGTGTCAGACGGGCTCCTGTCTCCCCTTCTGACAGAGACAGAGCTGCCTTTTGATCTGGAGCAGCAGTGGCAGGACCTCATGTCTATCATGGAAACACAGGTGAGGAAGGCAATTTCTTCATGTGTCGGTTTCTCCAGGACAATGTATGTAGGATAATCTCCTATGCTTGTTAGATTTAGCATTGCTCTTTGTCCTGCTTGCATCAGTTTACAACAACCTATAGCAGTGATGGTGAACCTTTTGGAGACTGAGTGGCCAAATTGCAACCCAAAACTCACTTACAGTATTTATTGCAAAGTGCCAATGTGGGAATTTAACCTGAATAATGAGGTTCAGCTAATTGTTGTAAGAAAAACATGATAAATGCACTTTTATGTCCATTTCCCCCCCTGCTTTTGAAATGATTACGTTTAGCAACAATAAAAAAAGAAAAACTTTTGTAATATCATTTCTCTTTCCCCCTACCTACCTTTCTTTCTCTCTCTTTCCTTCCCGCTCTTTCCCTTCCTACCTCCCTCTCTTTCATCTCTTTCTCTTCCTTTCTCTCTCCCCCTCTCTCTTTCCCTTCCTTGTCTGCTCTCTGTTTCTCTTTCCATCCATCTCTTTCCCTCCCTCTCTCTTTCCTTCCCCCTCTCTCTGCCTCTCTTTTTTCTCTCTCTATTTCCCTCCTCCTCTTTCTCTCCATCCCTCTCTTTCTCTCATCTCTTTCTCTCCCTCTCTCTCTTTCCCTCCCTTCTCTGCTCTGTTTCTCTTTCCATCCATCTCTTTCCCTCCCTCTCTCTCTCTTTCCTTCCCCCTCTCTCTGCCTCTCTTTTTTCTCTCTCTATTTCCCTCCTCTTTCTCTCCATCCCTCTCTTTCTCTCTATCTCTTGATCTCCCCTCTCTATTTTTCTTTCTCTCCCTCCCCTCTCTCCCCCTCTTTCATTCCCCCCCTCTCTCTCTCCAGCCCTCTCTGTCCTCCTTCCAGGGGGGGAGGGGAAGGAATCCCTGGCCGGTGGGGAGGCAAGGTATTCCAACACCAGCAGCTCTGCAGGAAAAGCAACTGATATCTGGGAGACAAAAGCAAGCCGAGACAACGCAGGGTTGCATTGTGGTCCACATTGTAATGGGCTCCAGGAGGAGGGGACTCCGTCTCCCATTGTGAAGCACGCTAAATTTCACTGTGCTGCGCAAGGTGCTGCAAAAGCAGCAGGCAGGCCATGGAGAAAGTAACAGCAAATGTATCATGATGAAGGCCGGATGCTGTTTCATTCAATTTGTTTAGTCTTGCAAACTTTTGTTTCCCTGCAAACTAAGCTGAAGAATGAGATGGAGAAATGCGACAGCACACATGCATACCTCTGGCACCTGTGCCAAAGGTTTGCCACCACTGACCTATAGGTATAGTCCTAGAAATGGAAGAAAGTTTGATCTTCCCATACATATAGTTCCAGGCTTCAGTTTGGAAAAGAGAATTATCATATGTTTTGGAGTATAAAATGTATAAAATATAAGCAGCACCTTAGTTTTGGGGGAGGAAAATAATGAAAAAAGACTCTCCCTCCCAACAATTTGCCAAACAACAAACAGCACAGATGATATACATTGCTTGCTATGTATTTGTGTGCCTGGGTGCCTCACCCATAGAAATAGCAAAGAATTGGAGAAATGTATTTTATGAGAGTATATTAATGCCAGAAAGTTTTATTAAATGTAATCACATTAATTCCTCCCAATTATTTAAATAGCTTTACTCCAAACAAGACTAAGTCAGCGTTTAACTCAGCTGCCTTTTCTTAATAGGACACTGTTACATTTCAGATTGTACTTTTACAGATCTTTAAAAATTGATGTGGCTTTCTGGAAGTATACATTATTCTCTATTATTTAAAAGAAGATACAATAGCAGAAGATACTGGGCCTCTTCAGATCAAACATTTATTTTAAAAAGCTTCTTCATTTTGTTAAGTTGTCTAGAACAGCGATTTTCAACCTTTTTTGAGCCGCGGCACATTTTTTACATTTACGAAACCCTGGGGCACATTGAGCAGGGGGGGGGGGGGCGCTAAAAAAAGTTTGGACAAAATAATTATCTCTCTTCCTCCCCTTTGCTCTATTTCTTTCTCTCTACCTCTTTCTCTCCCTTCCTTCCTTTTTCTTTCTCTCTCTCTCCATCCCTCTTTCTTTCTCTTCCTTCCTTCCTCTCTTTTTTGCTCTCTTTCTCTCTCCCTCCCTATGTCTCTCTATGTCTTTCTCTCTCTCTCCTTCCCTCCCTCTTTCTCTCTCTCTTGCTTTCTTTCTCTCTCTTTCTCTCTCTCTTGCTTTCTCTTTTTCTCTTTCCCTCTCTCTTGCTTTCTTTCTCTCTTGCTTTCTCTCTCTCTTGCTTTCTTTCTCTCTGAGCTTCACGGCACACCTGACCATGTCTCACGGCACACTAGTGTGCCACGGCACACTGGTTGAAAAACACTGGTCTAGAACAATAACAAAGCAGTCTTTAAAAATAAGTCTAATAATTTGAATATTCTACTGACATTTGTAGTTATTGACTTACCTCCTTGCATCCAGATTTAGCAACTGATTAGCACAAGAAAATAAAATTCTGACTCTGATTCCCTCTCCCAATTTGCCTCCTTGCAGCTAAAGCTGCACTTTAATTTCACTTTCATCATGGCCTGCCTTCAGCCCCAGTCAGCTGAGGATCGGGAAGCTGCTAGTCAGTTGCTTGACTTAACAGGCTCTGAGCTATTTGCTGGAAGGAGTAAATTGCTGGAAGGCAGAGGCCAAAGGGTGGAGGTGGTTGGTTGGGCGGAGCTACATTGTGTGTATTAGACGCACCCAGGTTTGGGAGGTATAAAGTTGTGCCTTGTACAGTATTCTGAAAAATATGGTAATACAGTGATACCTCATCTTACAAACCCCTCGTCATACAAACTTTTCGAGATACAAACCCGGGGTTTAAGATTTTTTTGCCTCTTCTTCCAAACTATTTTCACGTTACAAACCCAAGCTGCCGCCACTGGGATACCCCGCCTCTTGACTTCTGTTGCCAGCGAAGCTCCCGTTTTTGCGCTGCTGGGAGTCCCTTGAAGCTCCCCTCCATGGGAAACACCATCTCCGGACTTCTGTGTTTTCGCGATGCTGCAGGGGAATTCCAGCAGCGCAAACAACGGGCACTTCGGCTGGGAAAAGGGGTGAGTTTTGGGCTGGCACACATTAATTGCTTTTCCATTGATTCCTATGGGAAACATTGTTTTGTCTTACAAACTTTTCACCTTACAAACCTCGTCCCGGAAGCAATTAAGTTCGTAAGACGAGGTATCACTGTATTTCTATTGAATGGATATTGTTTTGCAAGGCTACAGTCAAATGTAAAACAGAACATTTTATTTTCTCTTTAGCATCTGTAGTGCAGGCACTTTCTTTACTCCTAATCAATGTTCCCTCTAATTTTTTTCCAGTGTGGGCGGAAAAGTATAGTGTCTGAGCGTCAGTCCCTTCGGGACTGGGCGACATAGAGTATCTATGTATATATGTATGTATGTATGTATGTATGTATGTATGTATGTATGTATGTATGTATGAATGAATGAATGAATGAATGAATAAATAATGTATGTAAGTAAGTAAGTAAAAAAAATCCCTTTTTTATTAAGAGAAATTAATAATAAAACAAAATCAAAATCTATTATTATTAAAACTAAAACAACCAGCAAAACAAAAAATACAACTATTAATAAATCCATGCTTAAAAATCTTCATTTCTTAAAATTTATCATAGTATTATAGTAATCTAGTAATACTATGAAAATCTACCTGACCACCAATGCATCAATTAATATATTTCCATAAATTATACTTTTCTATAATTTCATTCAATATTTCAAAGCTCAATTAATTTTCAGGCATTTAGCATTAACTATTATTAACTTTCATCAATCTTCTACATTTCCAAGTACAGTGGAACCCCGACATAAGAGCTGCTCTACTTAAGAGCAACTCGAGATAAGAGCTGGGAGGGGAGAGATATTTTTGTTCTACTTACAAGCCCAAATTCGAGATACAAGCGCCAAGGAGCTGTCTCCTGAAGCCAAACGCTAACTTCCGCGTTCGGCTTCAGGAGACAGCTGCGAAGCGGCGCACGTGTTTTAAAAGGTTGCAGCCGGCCTGGGGGGCTCGGGGGGGGGGGTGCTTGCAGCTTTCTTTCTTGCTCTTTTTCTTTCTCTCTTTTACCTTCCCTTCCTCTATTTCTTCTTTTCTTTCTCCTTCCCACCTTCTTCCCACCCTCCCTCCCTTCACTCATTCCTCTCTTACTCTCCCCTTTCATAAGTTTCCTTCCTTCCTTCCTCTGTTCCTGTCCCTTCCCCCTTTCTTTCTTTATTTCTTTCTTGCTCTTTTTCTTTCTCTCTTTTACCTTCCCTTCCTCTATTTCTTCTTTTCTTTCTCCTTCCCACCTTCTTCCCTCCCTCCCTCCCTTCACTCATTCCTCTCTTACTCTCCCCTTTCATAAGTTTCCTTGCTTCCTTCCTCTGTTCCTGTCCCTTCCCCCTTTCTTTCTTTCTTTCTTTCTTTCTTGCTCTTTTTCTTTCTCTCTTTTACCTTCCCTTCCTCTATTTCTTCTTTTCTTTCTCCTTCCCACCTTCTTCCCTCCCTCCCTTCACTCATTCCTCTCTTACTCTCCCCTTTCATAAGTTTCCTTGCTTCCTTTCTCTGTTCCTGTCCCTTCCCCCTTTCTTTCTTTCTTTCTTTCTTTCTTTCTTTCTTTCTTTCTTGCTCTTTTTCTTTCTCTCTTTTACCTTCCATTCCTCTATTTCTTCTTTTCTTTCTCCTTCCCACCTTCTTCCCTCCCTCCCTTCACTCATTCCTCTCTTACTCTCCCCTTTCATAAGTTTCCTTGCTTCCTTCCTCTGTTCCTGTCCCTTCCCTCTTTCCTTCCTTCCTTCCCACCCTCCGTCCATTCATTCACCCATTCCTCTCTTGATCACTTAAAGCTGGTCCCTGGTGCAAAAAGGGTTGGGGACCTCTGTCCTACAGGATTGGGTGGCAGAGAAGTTGAACATATGTAAATTTAAAAGTTTAAGAAAGTTTACAAGTTAAGTGAAAGAAACTTCATTATTCATTTATATGTACATGTACATTTCTTCATTAAAAACATGTCTTTCTGCATAATTTAGACTAACTTTGTGAGTTTTTTGAGGGCTGGAACCAATTAAAATTATTTACATTAATTCCTATGGGGAAAAGTCGTTCGAGATAAGAGCTGCTCGACTTAAGAGCCCAGGTCCGGAACGAATTAAACTCGTATCTCGAGGTACCACTGTATATTTTAAATTCATAATGCAAACTCATAAAACCATACAGTACATATCATAAACCCCTTATTTATCATATGTATCTTCCATTAATTTTACCTATGTAATTCTATATACCGTAGTTCTAAAATTCTAATCCAATTTTTAAATTAATACATCCTAATATTAAACAACACCTAAATATATCTTTTACCAATATTCCATAGTCAATCCATATTTAATAATCAATCATCACTCCTCAAATTTCTACCACTGTTCTCATTTCTGGGTCTGTCTCCTGTCCTCCTTTTCTGTCTCATTTGTTTCTCATTTCTCCATCTTCCTCCCTTTTTCTCCCATTCTCACTTCTCTTCTCTTTTTCCATCCCTGCCTCCTCCCCCACCCCGTGTTTGTGTGCGTGATCTCTTGAACCACTTCCAAAAACAGGTGAGGGCTAGGTTTTTTTAATCTCTGTTATTATTTGGGTGCTTTTTACCATATGCTTTAAATCAAGAGTCACTTCTCTCTCTGTTTCTCTCTCTTTCCTATCATTCTCTGCTTCAATCATTTTCTCATTTCTCTTTTTTTCTCCCCTTTTTTCTATCATTTCTCTCTCTCTCTCTTCCTTCCACTCTTCTCTCTCTCTTGCTTTCTTTCTCTCACTCTCGCTTTCTTCCTCTCTCTCACTCTCTCTCACTCTCTTCCTTCCTCTCCTCTCTCTCTTTCTTTCTTTCTTCCTCTCTCTCTTCCTTCCTCTCTCTCCCTCCCCCCTTTTGCTCTCTCTCTTTTTCTCACTTTCTCTCTCCCTCTCTCTTTTCTATCTCGCTCTGTCTGTTGCTCTCTCTTTCTCTTTTCTCTCTCTCGCTTTCTCTCTTGTTCTCTTTCTCTCTCTCTCTTGCTTTCTCTCTCTCTCTTGTTCTCTCTTTCTCTCTTCCTTTCTTCTCTGCGGAGGCCGGTGAAGGTTTTTCTTATTTTGAATGTTCCGGGCGGGCTGGCAGGGGGATGGGGAGCGCGCGCACATGAGCGGCCAACATTCAAAATGATCTTTGCTGGCCTCCGCTCCAAGCTCTTCAGGAACGCCTGCCCCGCCTCTCCTGCAGCCCCTTCGCTGACAGCCCGGGACGAAAGCGCTCTTAGTGAAGGAACTGTGAGAGAGGCGGGGCAGGCATTCCTAAAGCGCTCGGAGAAAACCCTCTCGCAGTCCCTTCGCTAGCGGCTGGATGAGTAGGAGGAATACCCGTAGCCGCCACTGCTGCTACAGCCACCACTGCAGGAGGAGCCGCGCCCCAAGGCGGGAGGCGGAGGAGGAGAAAGCCGGAGAGAGGGGTGGATCAGGCGGGCGGGGGGCAACGACGAGAAGCCAGGGACGCGAGGGGGCCGGAGGCGCCGGGGGGTGGGGGCGGCCGGGGCTGACATTCAAAATAACTTTCGTCGGCCTCCACACTTTTGTCACTCCCCGCCTCCAACTCCAACACCCGGCTCCTTGCGTGGCCTTGGGAAAGGGTGCGTGGGGGGTTGTTTTGGGGTGTGCGGCCACGCGGCTTAGAGGGAACATTGCTTCTAATAGGACTATTTTTCCTGTAGCATTTGGTATGACAGTAGAATAAAACACTCATCATAAAAAGCTAAATTCTGTAGAATTGTAACTTTCTTAAAACAATCTTGTTGAATTTATTCATCAAAATTAGAAAAATGAGTGGCACTAAATGATTGCCAGCAAGACAGTCAAACAGAAGCACTTCCAAACTATTTGTTAGAGAGGCAATTCAAACAATCTTTCGTTATTCTGATAATTCAGTGCAACCTAAGAATAAATCCTTCATATGCACAACCATGCAGTATGCCTGTACTTGACTTATACCACACAGTGTTTGTTCTTGCCAGGATTTTTTTTAAAAAAATCTGCCAGTAATGTGTTGTCTCTGTCCCTAGAATTTCTTTTAAAGTTTCTTTTATTTCTGGAACATACTAATGTGTTTAGATCAAATAGCTAACTGGTCTTGCAGCAGCTTGATCACTAACATTGTGCTAGAAGTTTATCTTTTGCCCAGAAATTCCCTAATAGCAGTGTTTCATTTATATAACAGGTAATTAACCTCCTTCCTCCCAATTTTTTGTTTTGTCAAAAACTTGGTGGCCAGAGGGGAAAATTGGGTAGGATATGCATTGTATGTGGAAAGTATTTTGGGGAAACAATATCTAGGTCTTGAAAATGCTTTCTTGATTATTTGAGGGCAGTTAATAATATTGTTATTTAAGAGCATGGTATTTAATTTCTGTTTGTTTACAGTAAACTCGATATCTTTCTGTCCATTTAAGTGAATGAAAAGACTATCATAAATGTTGATGTGTACAGGTAATCCTTGGGTTATGAGCGTTCCCTTAGTGAATGTTACACACAAATCCCAAACCATGAATCTTGCAGCGCCATGGCAATTGTTGGCATTTACAAACAAACACAGAGGCATCTTACACTTCATTGGCCAAAACAGTGATCCCAAATGTTTGTTTAGGCCTGGGCAGGCCTTGCCCAGCACTTTGCAGGCCAAATGGAGGTTTGGAGGGATGGGCCAAGGCTTCTGAAATTCTGTTTTGGCCAGCAAAATGAAGGACGGATATTGCAGAGCCTCTGTATTTGTTCGTAAGGTCGAACAACTGCTGTGGTGCCCCTCAGAAGCTCCATTTGGTCGGCAAAGTGCTGGGCGAGGCCTGCACAGGCCTAAACGGAGCATCGGAGGAGCGTGCCTGGGTGGCTGGAGAAAAGACAGCTTGCTAGATCTTCATGTGGTAAATGATCCGACATGGCAGGTTGTGGGGGGAAGCAATTGTGGGGAATATGAGGTATTTCAGTGGGTCGGGAACGCCTTGGGTGGTATTAAGAAAGTGACCTGTTCTATCACTAGGCCCCCCATGGCCTTCCCCATCCTGAAATACCTCATGTGCACTTAACGAACTATACATTTGATTAGCAAATATGTAGGCAAAAAGAGGAAGTGATTCTGTTCAAGGTACAAGATTCACTCCCACAAATTCTCGGGTTACAAATGGAATGGGCAGGCTCCATTCGTAACTCAAGGACTACCTGTACATGTTTCCAGCCAATATGCCAAGAATATAAGATACAGTGGTACCTCATGATACGAACTTAATTGGTTCCAGGAGGAGGTTCGTAAGGTGAAAAGTTCGTAAGACGAAACAATGTTTCCCATAGGAATCAATGTAAAAGCAAATAATGCGTGCAAATCCTTCAGGAAAATCCCTAACTTTAGAAGGGAGGCGAACAGAGGGCAGGGAGGAGCAGTTAAAGGGGGCGGGTGGAAGAAGCAAGGCTAGGCTAAAGGGTGAGTGGGAAGGAAGAAAGGCAAGGGGGGGGGTGTCCCTCCCTTTTCTTTCTTCAAAAGACACCCTTTCAGTGCCTCTGCAAGCAAGCTGTTCTACTTTTTTAAATGCAAACTCTTTCCCCTCCAAGCCGCCCCTCCCTTTTCTTCCTTCAAAAAAGGGGGGAAAAAGAAACCCCTTCATCCCAGCAGCAGCGGCTTGGGTTCGTAAGGTGAAAATAGTTTGGAAGAAGAGGCAAAAAAATCTTAAACACCGGGTTCGTATCTCAAAAAGTTCGTTAGAAGAGGCATTCGTAAGATGAGGTACCACTATACTAGGTTTGGAATCTGAGTTCACGGAGAGGGATGACATATAAGTCCAATTAATAAAATAAAAATAAATAAATAATTAAACGCAATATACTGCCCCTACTGTTTTCTATGCCCCAAGCTCTAGGAGATAGGGTCCACTATCTATGTCTGTGTTACGTGTTGTAAGCAAGGGGATAAATTTGATCAACCAATAATATCCATTCTGCTAATGGAAACATAACCCATTGTTACTTCTTCTTTTTTTTGACTCTTTATATTTTATGATATTGATTGAATTGGACAATATTGAGACCTGCAGAATCTAAACAGCCTCTTTTTCCTTTGCAGAGCATGGAGGTAAATAGCACCACAGCTGTAGAAACTCTGTACAACAACCCAAATGGAGATATTTTGACAACCAATTACAGCCTTGTTCCATCTACCCCTATTAACCAGAATGTCAGCCTGCATCAGGCATCCCTAGCTGGCTGCACACAAGATTTTCCTTCCCTGTTCAGCTCTGAAATTGAAAGTCCCTCAATGGCTGGAGGCTCAGCTTTGCTGCAGCTGGTTCCTGATAACTCCACTGGCTTCAACAGTACATTTGGCTGTACCAACCTAAGCGGAATTTTTTTCCCTCCCCAGCTAAACTGCTCTTCGAATGAAACATCTGGGCCTGAACTCCCAGACCCTCTTGGAGGGCTTCTAGATGAAGCCATGTTGGATGAGATTAGTTTAATGGATTTGGCTATTGAAGAAGGCTTCAACTCAGTGCAGGCCTCCCGCTTGGAAGAGGAATTTGATTCAGACTCAGGGCTCTCTCTGGACTCAAGTCACAGCCCTGCTTCTCTCAGCAGCTCAGAAGCATCATCATCCTCTTCGGCCTCTTCCTCCTTTTCTGAGGAGGGAGCTGTGGGCTACAATTCTGATAGTGAAAATGTAGACTTTGAAGATGCAGAAGGAGCTGTTGGGTATCAGCCAGAATATAGCAAGTTCTGTCGGATGAGCTACCAGAATCCTCCCCAGTTGCAGTACCTGCCTTATCTTGAGCATGTGGGTCACAATCACACATATAACATGGCCCCCAGGACCTTAGACATCGATGAGTCCAAGCCAGTTAATGTGGGAAAAAAGAGCTCCAAAGAAAAGCAAGCAGATTTTCTAGATAAGCAGATGAGTAGAGATGAACATAGAGCCAGAGCCATGAAGATTCCTTTTCCCAATGAAAAGATCATCAATTTGCCAGTAGAAGAATTCAACGAACTCCTGTCCAAGTATCAGTTGAGTGAAGCACAGCTTAGTCTAATCCGTGACATTCGCAGAAGGGGTAAGAATAAGATGGCAGCCCAGAATTGTCGTAAAAGAAAACTGGACACTATCATCAATCTGGAGCGGGATGTAGATGATTTGCAGAGAGACAAATCAAAGCTCCTCAGGGAGAAGGTGGAATTCCTCAGGTCCATCCGTCAAATGAAGCAAAAGATGCAGACCCTCTACCAGGAGGTGTTTGGCCGTCTGCGTGATGAGAATGGCCAGCCCTATTCCCCAAATCAATATGCTCTACAGCATGCCAGTAATGGCAGTGTTATTCTAATACCACGTTCCTTGGCAGACCAGCAGGGACGGCGTCAAGAGAGGAAGCAGAAAGACAGGAGGAAGTGAAAAATGATGAATATCATTTGGAAAGCATAAAACTTGCTGAATCTGCAACTTAGAGAAGGGCTGAGCCCAGAAGAATTTGGAGGAACTTTCATGCCTTCTTATCCAATATATCTTCTCAAACCATGATAGCTGCCAGCCAGTGTATAGGAGCAGACTGCTGGGCAGGGGGCCTACAAGTCTTGTGAGGCAGAATGGCAAAGCATGTTGGGAAAGACCTGTGCTTCCAGAAGCCTCAAACCAATTGAACATTATGAGAGTGTGAATTAGCTGGCATAATGTGTGTTTGCAGGGGGGAGGGGGGAAATATCAGCAGAGGATTAAAAAAAATTTCAATTGTTAAGGCTGGCTTTTTGTAAAGGAAGAAATGTTAAATGGGTAGCTTAAAAAGACCTAAGATAATTTTTTTTCCTTTGAATTCCCAATTCTTGGATATTTCAGGTAGCTGGTTGGATTTTTTAAAACTAATTTGACATCAATTATATGCAGTTCAAAACCATGCCTAAATCTGAATACTTAGCCATGATTTCTTCGTAAATCTTTATCTACTTAACTATAGAGGGAGCACAGAAAATTGTACTAGATAAGAGAGACATTTCCTTCAAGCTGAAAGTAAGAATTTCCCATTCAGGGAGTTTATATGTACTACCATTTTGTACTTCAGCAATTACCACAATTATTTGGCAGGGTAGGAGTGGAAAGTGTTAATAAGATTACTATGGAAACGCATCTTTATCAACCCTCACCAATTGAATATTTTGTTAAAGATGTTAGTTGCCCCCAGTGAGAAGCCAGCATTAATTCTGGGCCAATATCAAGATGCATTACAACATGATGGTGCATGGTAAAATTGCATGCTATAAAGCTGTCTTTTCCCATTGATTGGCTTAAGAGAGACTGCTTTGGGTAAAGGAAAGAGTAGGGCCAAAGTTATAGATCTTCATTTGACTGGAGTCTGCAAGGTGTGCGACCATCACCATTTGGTCTACACCACAGCGGGTTTTGCTTCTATTAAGTGGGCATGCTGTGTTAAAAGCCATCTACAGCAAGCCTCTTTACAAATGGGCACTTTGATTTTAATTTATTATGGTTTTAGAACTCTAGGTTCCTATATTGTTTCCTCTCCCCTGTAGGGCTATAGAATGAACTTAATAGTATGCATGTAGGATAGAAGGGTGGTACTTCCCCTGAAGATCAAAGCTACTGAAAGTTTTTTCTGCCATAAAGACTCAAATGTGTTAACGGTGATTCCACAGCAGGCTTCCCTTCTGTCCTTGGATGTCATTCCAACTTCCCCCTTCCTCCATTGAAAAAAAATAAAATAAAAGGCGAAGGGTGAGGGTAGTGCCTTGAACACAGCTAGCCTCAAACTCTGAGGCCATCCCCGAAGCTGTTAACTTGCAGTATAGCACAGCTGGAAGTATTACTGACTTGACCAGCAACTGTAGAGCTAAATGGCTTTGGTTTTTTTCCAGCCACTCAGTCCTGTGTATGTGATGATATGTGAGGGCATAACACTGAAATGGGCATCCTGAGAATTGTAAAGATGGGAGTGCATTGGTTTAAATGGTATAAAGCAATGTTTGCAAACATATTAGGTTTTTTTTGAAGGCCAAGTCTTTTCCAGAACAAACGTGAGAATGGATACGAAGTACATGTACGAAGCCTTCTCCATTTCTCATGCTTTTGGAAATAAGAGCATGAAATTTGAAGCACAAAATGTGTTAGAGTTGTGACTAGTTGGATGGCTAGGATGGAGCCCTGTTGCGTGCATGTGGTAATTTATTTCTGAGGTTTTTTTCTGAATGGTTTCTACTATGAGCTATTGGGAAAGTGAAGAGAGTGTGAGCACAGGACAAAAATAAAATGGCTTATTCACTATTTGAACATTGTTTTGTGTGTCTTCTTTACCTATGACTAAACCTAGTACATTTTTATAGCAATGCTCTTATTACTCTTCTGTAGGCTGATGAAAGTCTGCTGCTTTAAATTATATTGTCACAGTGAATGCACAGATAGCTATTAGCTGCGATAGTAGAAGTGCATCAGTTGTTATTAAAACTTTGCTTTTGTGAAACTAATCTTCTATACTTTCCAAGACCGTGAATGAAGAATCTGATGGTTACTTTCTTGTAAGTATATAGTCAGATCTCCTTACAGATAGATTTATTTTCCTTTAACAAATTCTGTAAAACAGCATATACCACTTTCTCACATTTGTAGAAAGGAGAAAATTTTTGCTGGAATAACTGATTGAAAACTTGCTAGGATTATACAAAGGAAATTCATCAGAGACTTCATATGCTTGAATTTAAACATTAAACAAACAACCTATGTCAAATGTTGTGATAGAATGATACTTTGCCATAAGGTAGAATTCATTAAGGACTTTGTGTAGCAAGTAGTAATAGTGCTAAGTAATATTGTACTTAATTCCCTCCAAATAGCTGATAATCAGGATAATCTGGATAATCAGGTACTGACTAGGAATGGTAGTTTTGGTAACTAAAAGAATCCTATTAGAGTAATTAATACTTGCAAATAAAATTAGCAACTATCTTACACTTAATAAAACTGCAGTTCAGACTTTCAACCAGCTGATAAAGTACAATGTCCTGTCTTGGATTGTTTAAAAGAACTACCACAAAATGTTCATGATACAATTAGAACAAGCCATTTTCAGACTTTGTTCAAAGTAAAATTTATTGTAAAAGTAGGCCACATATGGTAGATTCCTGGCTCCCAGCTTTGTTTTGCACTAAAGATAGTGTTCCTGGAATAATAAATCCAAGAATATGCTAAATGTGCATTTACTTTCTTCGATGTTAACAGAGTACCCTGTTGACATCTAGATCACAACTTCCATTTTAATTCCCCTTAGCTGGGGTCATCCACATTTTCAATTTGGCTTATATTTATTTTTTATGCCGCTCTTCTCCTTAGACTCAGGGTAGCTTACAACTTATTAGCAATAGCACTTTTTAACAGAGGCAGCACATTGCCCCCACAAATCCAGGTCCTCATTTTACCCACCTCGGAAGGATGGAAGGCTGAGTCAACCTTAAGGCGGTGACGAGATTTGAACCACTGACCTGCAGATCTAGCAGTCAGGTTTAGTGGCCTGCAGTACCATACTCTACCCACTGTGCCACCTCGGCTCATATCTTCACCATGTGTTATCTGGCAACTTGTAGAAAACAATTTTTTAGCATAGATTTGCTGAATCGCAATGCAATTACCCATGGCTAGATCCTGGAGGAGTCTGATGTTCTTAATATATACAGTGATTCCCCGGGTATCGCGATCCCGATCATTGCGAACGGCTATATCGCGATTTTTCAACCCGGAAGTCAAAACACCATCTGCGCATGCACGCCCTTTTTTCTATGGCCACGCATGCGTAGATGGCGCCGGGCAGATCAGCTGCTGGGCGGCTTCCCTGGGTCTTCCCCCTCTTGCTGGCGGGAGGGCGAGAAGCCCCCCCAGCACCCGCTCGCCCGCCGTTCGCCCGCCCTTCGCTCGGCCACCCGGGTTCGGGGGGGTGCTGGCAAGCCCCCCATGCCGGCGGCGACGTTTTAAAACAGCCACGCGGCTTCCCATCTGAGTCCCGAAGCCAAACGTCTTCCGCGTTTGGCTTCGGGACTCAGTTGGGAAGCCGCGCGGCTGTTTTAAAACGTCGCCGCCGACATGGGGGGCTTGCCAGCACCCCCCGGACCCCCAACCCGGGTTTGGGGGGCTGCTAGGAAGCCCCCCATGCCGGCGGCGACATTTTAAAACAGCCGCGCAGCTTCCCAACTGAGTCCCGAAGCCAAACGTCAAAGGCGAACTTCCGGAAGTTCGCTTCAGGACTCAGCTGGGAAGCGGCGCGAGCGAACGGCGTGGGCGCGCGGGCAGGCAGGCGGCGGACAAGCGGCGGGCGGACAAGACAAGCGGCGGGCGCGGCAGCAGCGAGGAGTTTGCGTGGGCGGCGGGGAAACCCCAATCTTCGGCTCCTCGCTGCTGCGGCGGAAGTGTTTTTACTTCCACACCGCTACTTCGCGAAAAACCGATCATTGCGAGGGGTCCTGGAACGGAACCCTCGCAATAATCGGGGGACCACTGTACTTTACAGGTGTAATAGTATCTCCATTTAATCCTTTTAATGTTCATGTCACTTATAGAATAAGTTCACTAGGCACAAAGAACTTTTCCAATATTACTATTCTGTTCTCTTCTTCAATTTGTTGCATGATAGCAAAATAGCATAGATGTGCTTTGGATACAAATTCACAATGTGCACATTTGCCCTTCCCCCAGAACTTGGACAGGCTGTGATTTATCCAATGCCATTTAAGAAAAAGATAGGGAAAAATCTTACTAATATTTTAAGATTATGACTTTTCCTTGCTTGCTTACTAGTTTTCTAGGTCATCGGGGTGGTGGTGGTTATAACTAGCATATTAAGCTGTAATAGGTTCTTAGTTTTCTCCAGAAAAAATGCAGAAGCTAGTAATTAATAAAAGGTAAAATGAATTAGTAAATTAAAATTAAAAAAACCCAAGAGGGCATTACAACACTCACATATTACTTATACATGGATAATATAGCTATCCATGTTTTCCCCAAAATAAGACCGGGTCTTATATTAATTTCTACTCCAAATGATTCATTAGGTCTTATTTTGGGGAAAACAGTACTAAACCTGTCCATTTGGCTGACAATCTTGAGGTTTATTTTGGGGGTAGGGCTTATATTACAAGCACCCTGAAAAATGGTGGGTCTTATTTTCAGGGAAACAGGATACTACTTGACTAATTGGAAGCAAGAAGGTTGAGAAATGGCACGTCTTAACTTTAAGATGTTTTGGGCCTCTTGTACTAAACAGGATATTTTGTCACTCCAGATTTTACTATAGTAGCAGGACATAATTATCTACATAATGTATACTGTACAGTTATAAACAAATTTAAAGCCATGTATTTTCCCTAAATTCATGTCCCATTATGTAATATTTGCAAGGAAGACCTTGCCTAGAGGAAAAGAGAGAGGTCAGGGTTATAAATCTAAAATTTTATTAGAACAAAAAGACAGGTCATTATGAGGTTAAATCCAAACACTTAAGTTTTAGACTACATTTTCACAGAAGCCTACACATGCTTTATTTTAAAAAAGATTTGTACAATACAATTCTACGTACATACTGCTCTGTGAAGGAGCTGGTGGCTTATTAGGAGTTGACCAAATTCATTGGTAGAATTATGTCCTTTGTAAAAAAAGAAGTCTTATTAAATTGAAATTGGTGTCAGGCCAAGACAAAGTAATAATTAGTGTTGGGCGAACCGAACCCGCACAATTCGGGTCCGTACCGAATTTTGTGGGGTTCCGCATGCCAGACCCCAACCCGAATTTTTTTTGAAATTTGTGCTTTAGTTCGGCATTTGTGCCGAACACCACGAAAGCCACCGCCCGGCTGTCATCTGCTGAGGTGCCGGGCGCTGGTGGCGGCAGAGGAAGGCAAGCACCGGGGAGCTCTCAGCCGGTCAGAGGCTGGGAGGGAGGCACAAAAGGAGCTGAGGAATTCCACGAAGAGATTCCGGGGGCGGAGCTTTGATGTCACGTACACCGGCAGGTTGCTAAGGACACCAAAGTGATCACTTCCTGGATTCCTGCGAGAGCAATCATGGGCTTGCTCTCTTACTGCGAGAGCAATCATGGGCTTCTCTAAATATGTCCATGTTACTACAACACTCCGCAGTCTGCATTGGCTGCCGATCAGTTTCCGGTCACAATTCAAAGTGTTGGTTATGACCTATAAAGCCCTTCATGGCATCGGACCAGAATATCTGCGAGACCGCCTTCTGCCGCATAAATCCCAGCGACCGATTAGGTCCCACAGAGTTGGCCCTCTCTGGGTCCCGTCAACTAAATAATCTCGTCTGGCGGGACCCAGGGCAAGAGCCTTCTCTGTGGTGGCTCCGACCCTCTGGAACCAGCTCCCCCCAGAGATTAGGATTGCCCCCACCCTCCTTGCCTTTCATAAACTCCTTAAAACCCACCTCTGCCGTCAGGCATGGGGGAATTGAAACATCTCCCCCTTGCCCATGTAGTTTTTGTGTATGATTTGATTGTGTGTTGTTTTTTATATATTGGGGTTTCTTTTTTGGACTTTTTAATCTAAAACTAATTTAGATTTTTAAATATTAGATTTGTTACTATGTACTGTTTTTTACCATTGTGAGCTGCCCCGAGTCTGCGGAGAGGGGCGGCATATAAATCCAATAAATCTAATCTAATCTAATATTTACTTTTTCTCATTTTAGATGCAATGATAATTATTGTATTAAAAGTCTCAACTGTAAATTTTAACATTTGAGACACATTTCCTCCAGCATTTTAAAAAAAGAGTAACTTATTTTAATTGCAGTTAAAATGCAGGTTCTTTTAAAAAAATATGACTCTGGCTATAGAATACTGTGAACCACTCTTTATCTCAAGTCAGTTGGAATATACCTACACTTCCCACCCCAATAATACACAAATAATATCCAAAAAAGGAATGAAACCTAAACACACATGCTATAAACGCAGTTAACACTATTTGAGAAAAAGGCTGCAAATTACAGGTGATCTTTATTAGAGAACATGCCACCTCCACTTGCTGTTTCTGTTGGTGGCCTTCTTCCAATCAAAGTGATAGATTATGAATATATATGTTATATGAATATATATGTATTATACGCATACATAATACATACATATATATATATATAAACATAAACACAGTGTCATAGGGAGAAATCTTGTCCTGTTTCTACAGAGGGAATCCTCAGCCAAGAGCTTCTTCACTTCTCCCTTATGTTCAAACCCAGAGTCTGGTATTTTAATACAAAAGTCAGCCAAAGGAGGGATGAGACAGAAGGACAAGCAAATTAATTCTTGTCATCCTTCTTATCATCGTCCTCTGAGGGGTAAGAGTGCCATGTGAGCCTTTCCTCATAAAATGAGATGACCACTTGTGGACACTTGATGTTAGCTTCTTTGGCAGGAACCAGATCAGCTTCATCTGAATTTTTCCTATATAATCAAAGAGAGAGAAAAAAGAACTTAATATTTATTGCACAGGGAATGATAAAAGATCTATTCATATTTTTTTTAAAATCAGATGGTCATTATGCTGTGTCATCTAAAAAATAATTTGATGGATTGTATTGTTTAAAGTTGTTTTGTTACATATCAATGTCAATGTTTTCTTGGCAGCAACTACAAACATTTTATTTGCCTCCCTCTAAAAGAGAACTCACTAGATATTTTGTAATTATAGAGATCAATGAGCATCTCATTAAAGTTCAACAATATTATGACATCTTACTTCGACCTCATACGGGCAATATATTTGCAGCTGTAACTGTTCTTTTAGTAAATTGTGACTCAGATTACAAAAGTAAAGATTATTTGGACTTTTATTGATTTATTCAGCAAGGCTATCAATGAGGGATGCTAGAAACTTAACAAGTAGTTCTTGATTGACGGCCACAATTGAATCTGGAATTAAAGTTGTTAAATTGTTGATGTCATAAGTTGAGATATCATGTAACCAGATTCAAACTTACGACCACTTTTTTAGTAGTGGTCATTAAGCAAACACAGTTAACCAAATCCACTTTTCCCAATGGACAATTTGTTTTGGAAACCAAAACTAAATGCTGGAAACTGGCAAAAAGCAAATTGCAGTCATGTAACCCACATGATTGCAAGCATGTTTCTATTTGTGGCCATTGTAACTCTGAAAACAGGTTTTAAGTAGCTATGGAAATCCACTTTAACTCCAGTCATTAAGTGACAGGTCATAAATAAAGGATTGTCTGTATAGATAATCCTCAATCTAGGACCACAATTGGGACTGAAATCTTGGTAGTTGAGTGGAACAGTTAAGTGAGACAGACATGAGCACTTTGTTCAATGACCACAATCCTAGCACTCCTAATTGTTACTATTAAGCAATCTCCTGGGTTGTTAAGCAGACCTCTTAGTTAAGGATCATGCAAGGCCTCTGGGGAGAGGGTTTATCAGGGAGAAATTTTAACTGGGCTGCAGGGATGGAGCTATATTTTTCAGAAGCTAGACAAAGTTTCTTCCAAGTCCCATGAGAGGAGGGGGCAGGGGAGATCCTGAGTGAATTCAACTGTTTCTCAGCCTAATGAAGGAATTCCTCCCAGTGAAGAGAGGGGAGGAGAAATATTTTGTTGTGCTGGAAATCTGAGCTCTGCACAGAGCTGAGATTTCTATTCCCCCAGTAGGCATCTCTTTCAGTCGGTCCTCAGAGACCAGAGGAGAAGGAGCTTGCAACCTTCCCGCCTGCTTCTATACTGACGTTTTGGGGAATACAACAACAAATGGATATCACAAGATTGCAGGATCTGGTTGCAACCAATTTCAAGTGTGAGCAGGTTGCCAAGCATCTGGCTTGTGATCACATGAAGATGGAATATCACACGAGGGCACTATAATGCTTTACAATGGTCAGAAGTGTTTTACAGTACAATAAAGCAACCTTTCTGAGATCATTGTAGTTTTGAAAATTGTTAAATGATCAACTGTAAATCAAGGACTGCCTGTCATTCAGCAAAACCAGATTTTGAAGGTTTGTAGTTACGTGCAAAACATTTTATTCCAGAGACAGAGGCTGAAGTTTCTTATTCTTCACTATATCACATTTATCTGACCTGGGTTTCCCTAAATCTAAATCTTTTGCAACAAAAATATATCATAATTCACTCATTAGATGTTCTACTGGTTTATACTTTACATTACTAATAAAACAATTGTAGTAAAAAATGGCTGGCCTCTAAATTAAGAAATCACTTTTCAAATCTTATATGAATAATTACGTATTTTTAATTATTTTAATTGTTCTTCTTTCTTAAATGGAAAATCTAAAGCCACATCAGATTATAGTATTGGTAGTCCTAAACATAAGTTATGAGCACAACATTTATGTTGATAAGCAAGACAGTTGTTATATTAGGCCTACCCTGCTTTTGCCATGGCTGTTAAGCTAATCATTGTAGTTATTAAGTGAATCATGTGGTCATTAAGTGAATCTGGCTTCTCCCATTGACTTTGCTTGTCAAAAGCCAACTAGAAAAATATTAAATGGTGATCACATCACTCCTGATCAGTGCAATTGTCATTAATATATGCTAGTTGCCAAGTCCCAAAATCTTATTTGTGTGATCATGGGAATGCTGCAACGTGAGAACAGATAAAAAAAGTGGGAACTGATCATAAGTCACTTTTTTCAATCATTTTGAACGATCATTAAATGAATGACTGATAGTCAAGGACTACTTGTATAGATAAAGTACACAAAAAAATAGCACCATCCACAGACTATGCTACACTTACTTTAATTGTACACAAGCAAACTAATTCAGGACAGCATATGAAGGCAGGTAAGCTGTTTATTATTATTATTATTATTATTATTATTATTATTATTATTATTATTATTAGATTTGTGTGCCGCCCCATTCCAATTGTCAACCAACTCGAGAGTTTAGATTCTGCCAAGGGCAAACAAGATTGAAACAATAACAATCTCAGTAATGATGTGGCAAGTCAAATAGGAAGAGGAGCAAGGAAAAGACCTGCCTCTGAGAACATGTCACAGTAAATGACTTTTTTTTTTAAAAAAGAGGAAATCCAGAAGGAAATCTATCTTCCTGATCTAACTGGGCAGGTGGAACCATTAGGAACAGATAGTCCCGAGTTTAAAACTCTGAAGTACAAAGTAACAATTTGCACCTTGAAACGAATTGGTAGCTAGTACAGATGGCAGTGATTACATGGGTATGTTAGAATACTAGAGCTACTTCTTTTTGGATCATATAAACTGCCTTCTCAAAGGCAGTCCAGATGGAAGTGCATGGCAATAATTCTTGATCTAGCAGTCTAGCATTACGTCACAGTATTTCCTCAACATTTATACGTCATATTTCTATTTAAAGATGTGCAATGAGAGCTTTACCATTTCATTAGAAACATGAGCTCCCCACTGGAATCTGTGGCACCAATAATCCTTTCGGGCTCAAATCCTCTTGCAAACCCTCGAGGCTTTTCAACCTAAAAAGCAAAATAGAAATGTTAATATTGCTGCTTTTAGAGTTTAGCACAAACAGAGCAAGCGCTAAATTTAATATGGACCCATCATATAACATTACTTCCATAAAATGGCTTTTGCTGTACTCTAGAAATAAGGGAATCCTGAATTATGAATTATATTATACATATATTATTAAATTATGGAATTTCTATTGCTCAAAACTTTGATTTCATGAACCCTAATTTCAATGTATTTTTAAGAACAGACTTTTAAGAAAATTAAATAAAGTTGCACTGTTATTTTTGTGAATTAATCTCTTCCTTAATGGCAGCTACCAGAGATCATGCATTCCTTAAAATTCTAGGCACTAATGAAACAATGGGATATAGATATAAATATTAATGGGATAAAAACTCTATATTATATTGCAATTAAAGTTTTACAGCTATAAATTCCAGTTCAGTCCAGTTCAGCTACACTTCCAAGGATGAATGGGGGAAAAATCTAATTATAAGAAGAAAAAAACACAAAAGGTTGTAAAGACTGAAATAAAAATGCTAAGGACCTAAAAGAATATTGAAACAAGATAAAGCAATAAATCTGGGGGAATGAATAAAGTTCTTCAAAATTATAGGCAGCAACAAATTTTAAGATATTTATGAATCTCAAAGATGTACACTGTATACCTGTAAACTATAATTATGGCCCTGTTTAAAATATCTAACTCTTTTTTTTCCTCTTCAACTATAAAGACATAATCATTAGTAGATCCCATGTTGAAGGAATCTCCCTTACCTCTTCTCTTTTTTTCTTTGGTCTGCTTTCTTCCCCCCTATCTTCAGAATCTGACTCAGTTTTGCGCTTGCTTCCCTCTGACTTGTCAGTTTCATGTGCTGTTTTCTGGGATTGCAGGAATTCTGCAATTAGGTCAGGGCAATCGAGATTCTCCTCTGGCTCCCATGTATTATCTTCACTACAATACAGCCAAAATACCAAAGTTTGTAACTATCATTTTTATATTTCTATCATATATAATCAGAAAAAGATACTTGACTGATTATGAGACCTACAAATCCTTGGCATAACTTAAGAGTAATTTTCTACGTATGGAAAATTATTAAAACTATAGAATTTGCACAAGCTTTTTATTTGAAACCTGTCATAATTGCTTACATTTTATGAGTACATAAAAAAACTTTTTCTATACATAAACTAATTAGATAACCTGGGAATATGACTTAATTTGAGTAAAGCTGAAGGAATGTTGCATGACATACATAGGGTATCTAGTGACAAATAGAACCAAATGACCAGGATTTCAGTGGTTTTGTTATTCTGTATGAGTCTTGGCTTTATGAATTAAAATAAGGATTATTTGAGGGATGGGTGGAAGGAATAGCAAGCTAAAAAATTTTGTGCATTAATAATTAAGGCAGAACAGTTTTCCATTTTCCTCATTTCTAATAAATACACAGTTTAGGTAAGGCTCTTGGAGAGCAAACAGTTTTGGATAGCCCATGAATTCAAGTGCCTGTCAGAGAAGGCATAATACATCCCTAGAAAAACATACTGCAAATGTCACCGATCTAACTAAAATATAAGCAAAGAACTGTCCATATCAGACAGTACTTTTTGGGGGAAAACAATCTACATCTGATTTTAAATATTTAACTTACTTACTTATTTTTGCAATTTATAAGCCGCCCAATTCCTTCTGGACTCTGGGTGGCGAACAATAATATAGAACAAAGTAAAAACAATTTTAAAAACCTTAACACTAAAACATTCATATCCGAATAATTCAGCCAGGGCAAGATGGAATTGTTCACCAGCTCCAGGCCTGCCAGCAAAGCCATGTTTTTACGGTCTTTCAGAAGGCCAGGAGGGGGGGGGGGGGCTCATGTGGATCTCCTGGAGGAGTTGATTCCATAGAGCCAGGGCCACCAGAGAAAGCCCTTCCACCCAGTCCCAACAACCAACATTGTCTAGCCAAAGGGACCCTGACCATAGGAGCTGGAGAGCCATCACCTTCTCAACAACCTTACCTATAAAAGGTAGGTTGGAAAATGGATGACAATTTTTTAAATTGGCTGGATCCAGGGAAACCTTCTTGAGGAAGGCCCTCACCACAGTCTCTTTAAGTGACTGTGGGAAGGATCCCTCGCTCAAGATGATGATCAATGCCTGGATCCAGCCACACGTCACCTCCCTTATGGCCAAAACCAGCCAGGAGGGCCATGGGTCCAGTTTAAACAGGTGTGGATGAGCCCATCGCTCCCATGGCCTTGTCCACTTCCTCAGGTGTTTCTAGATCAAACTCATCCCATACAACATCTCAGTCGACTATCATTTCAGTCGACATTGCCCAATCGGAGTCCAGGTCAGTCCTGGACTGAGTGATGTCTGCAAGAAACTGGACAAATTCCTTAGCTCTATCCTGTAAAGGCTCATTCGTTCCCTCCATAATAAGAAGGGAGCGGGTCACCCTAAAAAGGGCAACAGGGCATAATTCCCCAGATGCAATAAGTGCAGAAAAATGAGAACATTTTGCTGCCCATATTGCCACCAGATAAATCCTAATGTAGGCTCTTACCAGTGTCCTGTCAGATTCAGATTTACTGGCCCTCCAGCATCGTTCTAGACGTCTCTTCTGGCTCTTCATCTCCTGGAACTCCTCAGTAAACCAGGGAGCTCTCATGGATCCACTGTCTCAAAGAGAATAGGCCCTCGATGAGGCTCTATTCTAGGCCGTCAACAGGAATTCCACCGGATTGTGTACAAGACAGTCACCTATTTCCCCAAATACCTTCTGGAACCCATTTGGATCCATTAGGTGCTTGGGGCGGAACCACTTAATTGGCTCTGCCTCCCTGCAGTGGGGGATTGGTGTCCGGAAGTTAAGCCATAACAGGAAATGATCTGACCATGAGAAGGGTGAAATGTCTATACCCTTAACATCAGATCATGATTCTACTACCCTCAGAGAAACACCAAGTCAAGTGTGTGTAACCCCCTCGTGCGTTGTACCCTATATTACTTGGGTCAGATCCATGATTGTCATGGAAGCCATGAACTCCTGCATCGCCTCTGAGGAGCCACTGAGTGACAGCAAATTGAAGTCCCCCAGAATTATAAGCCTGGGGAATTCCACCACCAGTCCTTGAGCAGCATAGGTGAGGCTGTTGCAATGGAGCTGGGAAGTAGGTACGTTAGCAGCAAGCCCATCTGAACCCCTAGGTCCAACCTCAAGAGAAGAGACTCACATCCAACAATCTTGGGAGCAGGGATCCTGCGAGGGCTCAGGGTCTTCCAGACTATGACTGTCACTCCTCCACCCCTTCCCTGGTGTTACGGCTGATGTAGCACCTGAAACCCATCTGGGTACATCTCCGAGAGAGGAACTCCCCCCTCAAGGCCCAGCCAAGTTTCAGTTACACATGCCAGGTCTGCCCCCCCCCCCATGCAAAAGCAAAGGATCAGGGGGCTTTATTAACTGACCTGGCATTTAGCAACAGTGGCCTGAGGCCAGGGCCCTGACTTCCTATCACCAGCTGTACAGGGTGAACTCAATGGACCAAGGTCCGTGGTGCTGGTACAGGGAATCGCTGTATGATAGCAAGTTGTAGTTCTCCGTGAGCGACCCACCCCCCTGCTCCCAGCATATCTGCCTCTCCCAGTCATAACCGCAATGCTCCTGTTCTCCCATCCCTCAGAGATCCCACTCCGCGCACACCCTGTCCCCACATCATTTCCAGCAAGGCACGTCTAACATTCATAGCAAGCCAGGGGCTATGGATGGGCCCCCCACCTGCTTCTGTTATATACACTTAGAAGGGGGGGGGCTCTGGCTCTTGCCCCTGGCTCTCCCACTCTCACAACTCACTTTCTTCAACACAAGCTCTCCCCCTCCCCACTAAAATATTAATAGCAAAGGATTACAATAAAATTAATGCAATAATATATGTAATATGTAATGTAATAAAATAAATACATTATTATCATCCTGCAAAACCATATAATTCATATTACCACATCTTTTCCTAAAGTGTCATTTGCCTGAAGGCTGCCAAGATGTACAACTAAGATAACATAAATAAATAAATATAAAATGTTTAAAAAAACAGTGGGACAGGTTTTAAAGCTCAATCTACTAGTTGAAGTACATTACCACAAGGTAAGGTTGTTTAAAAGTTAAACTAGTTTTTTAAAAAGCCATCATTCTATGAAATAAGCACTATGGAATGTTAACGTAAGATCTGACTGAAATCAGGTATGACTGAAGTCAGGTGATCTTTCCTTTCAATAGAACTACAAAATAAAGGAAAATATCCTTACTCTGAAAAGCCTTTCCACTTGAGCAGGTATTCCACTTTGCCTTTCACTACCCGCCTGTCAAGAACTTTCTCCACCACATATTCCTCCTCTTCCTCTTCCAAGACCTCCTCCACTTTCTTCTTGTTTTGCTTTTTCCCCATTGTGCTCGCCATCTTTGCAGTTTAAAGGAGGCTGTTGAAGAAAATGAAAGAGACATAAGAAATGAAAATGCTGATTGGAAATCTTTTGAAGTGATATCATCAATATTTAATTTGATTTAATTTAATATATTAGACTTGTATACCGCCCCTCTCCGAAGACTTGGAGCGGCAATATGAAATAGAAGTTGCTATATTTTTTTCTACCCAGTGTTTAACCATAAAATAATAATGGAAAAAAAACCCCCAAAGATGCCTACATGGATAGAAATACTATCACAAGAACACGTATGATATATTTAATTCCTACCAACACCTATTGTTTATAACTATCCACATAACAGCAATAGCAGGTAGACCTATACAGTGGAACCCCGACATACGAGCTGCTCTACGTACTTACGAGCTACTCGAGATAAGAGCTGGGAGGGGAGAGACATTTTTGTTCGTCTCCCGAGCTCAAATCCGCGATACGAGCCGAGAAGAGCCGGGCTGGCTTACTTTCCTTCCTTCCCGCGCTGATGCAGAGCCACTCGAACAAAGCGTCACGCCCCTCTGATGCTTTCGGCGGCTTCCGAAGCGACGCTGGGCTCTTTTGCCGCCAAAAGCGTCAGGGGGGCGTGACGCTTTGTTCGAGTGGCTCTGCATCAGCGCGGGAAGGAAGGAAAGTAAGCCAGCCCGGCTCTTCTCGGCTCGTATCCCGGCACTTGGTGAGTGGAGAGGCGGTCACCTCCCCTGCCGCCCCACTCTGGGGGTCCTTGGCTTCTGCTGGGGGTGGGGGGATCCGAACGCTGTTTTGAATTTCACATTCCGAGTGGCCCAAACGCCAAAGGCGAACATCCGCGCCTCAGGAGTTAGCTCGCAAACGGTGCGGCTGTTTTAAAACGTCGCTGCCGGCCTGGGGGGCTTTCCAGAACCCCCCCAACCCCCAATCCGGGTTCGGTGGGGGGCTAGGAAGCCCCCCAGGCCGGCAGCGATGTTTTAAAACAGCCGCGCCGTTTGCGAGCTAACTCCTGAAGCCAAACGCCAAATGCGAACTTCCGCGCCTCAGGAGTTAGCTCGCAAACGGTGCGGCTGTTTTAAAACGTCGCTGCTGGCCTGGGGGGCTTTCCAGAACCCCAACCCCCAACCTGGGTTCGGTGGGGGGCTAGGAAGTCCCCCAGGCCGGCAGCGCCGTTTTAAAACAGCCGCGCCGTTTGCGAGCTAACTCCTGAAGCCAAACGCCAAAGGCGAACTTCCGCGCCTCAGGAGTTAGCTCGCAAACGGCGCGGCTGTTTTAAAAGGTCGCTGCCGGCCTGGGGGGCTTTCCAGAACCCCCCCAACCCCCAACCCAGGTTCGGTGGGGGGCTAGGAAGCCCCCCAGGCCGGCAGCGACCTTTTAAAACAGCCGCGCCGCTTCTGAAGCCAAACGCCAAAGGCGAACTTCCGCACCTCAGGAGTTAGCTCGGAAGCGGCGCGGCTGTTTTAAAAGGTCGCTGCCGGCCTGGGGGGCTTCCTAGCCCCCCACCGAACCCAGGTTGGGGGGGGTTCTGGAAAGCCCCCCAGGCCGGCAGCGACCTTTTAAAACAGCTGCGCCGCTTCTGAAGCCAAACGCCAAAGGCGAACTTCCGCGCCTCAGGAGTTAGCGGCGAAGTAACGTGAAGGATTGGAAAGCTGAAACCGCCCGGTTTCAGCTCCCCAATCCTCCACGTTACTTCGCTTCTGTCCTGGCTAAATCGTGTGGCAGCAAACATGCTTTGGGGGTTTGGCTGGGGGGGAGGGAGTTAGGAAGGTGCTACTTCTCCCCCCCAGCCAAACCCCCAAAGCATGTTCGCTGCCACACGATTTAGCGGCGAAGTAACGTGAAGGATTGGAAAGCTGAAACCGCCCGGTTTCAGCTCCCC